>NW_026525435.1:0-41286 GCF_943734705.1 Anopheles coustani | reverse complement strand
GATGTTGTTGGAATACGTTAAAAGTGCTTCGAAGGTCCTCCGAAGGTGTCTGAATGTTGTTGGAATTACGTTAAAAGTGCTTCGAATTTCCTCCGAAGTTGTTTGGATGATGTTGGAATTACGTAATAAGTGCTTCGAAGGTACTCCGAAGGTGTTTGGATGTTTTTGGAAGTACGTAAAAAGTGCTTGGAAGGTTCTCCGAAAGTGTTTGGATGTTGTTGGAATTACGTTAAAAGTGCTTCGAATTTCCTCCGAAGTTGTTTGGATGATGTTGGAATTACGTAAAAGTGCTTCGAAGGTCCTCCGAAGGTGTTTGGATGTTGTTGGAATTACGTAAAAAGTGCTTCGAAGGTCCTCCGAAGGTGTTTGGATGTTGTTGGAATTACGTAAAAAGTGCTTCGAAGGTCCTCCAAAGATGTTTGGATGTTGTTGGAATTACGTAAAAAGAGCTTCGAAGGTCCTCCGAAGGTGTTTGTCTGTTGTTGGAATTAAGTAAAAAGTGCTTCGAAGGTCCTCCGTAGGTGTTTGGATGTTGTTGGAATTACGTAAAAAGTGCTTCGAAGTTTCTCCGAAGGTGTTTGGATGTTGTTGGAATTACGTAAAAAGTGCTTCGAAGGTCCTCCAAAGATGTTTGGATGTTGTTGGAATTACGTAAAAAGAGCTTCGAAGGTCCTCCGAAGGTGTTTGTCTGTTGTTGGAATTAAGTAAAAAGTGCTTCGAAGGTCCTCCGTAGGTGTTTGGATGTTGTTGGAATTACGTAAAAAGTGCTTCGAAGGTTCTCCGAAAGTGTTTGGATGTTGTTGGAATTACGTAAAAAGTGCTTCGAAGGTCCTCCAAAGGTGTTTGGATGTTTTTGGAATTACGTAAAAAGTGCTTCGAAGGTCCTCCAAAGGTGTTTGGATGTTGTAGGAATTACGTTAAAGTGCTTCGAAGATCCTCCGAAGTTGTTTGGATGTTGTTGGAATTACGTTAAAAGTGCTTCGAAGGTCCTCCCAAGGTGTTTGGATGTTGTTGGAATTACGTAAAAAGTGCTTCGAAGGTCCTCCGAAGGTGTTTGGATGTTGTTGGAATTACGTAAAAAGTGCTTCGAAGGTCCTCCAATGGTGTTTGGATGTTGTTGGAATTACGTTAAAAGTGCTTCGAAGGTCCTCCCAAGGTGTTTGGATGTTGTTGGAATTACGTAAAAAGTGCTTCGAAGGTCCTCCGTAGGTGTTTGGATGTTGTTGGAAGTACGTAAAAAGTGCTTCGAAGTTCCTCCGAAGGTGTTTGGATGTTTTTGGAATTACGTAAAAAGTGCTTCGAAGGTCCTCCGTAGGTGTTTGGATGTTGTTGGAAGTACGTAAAAAGTGCTTCGAAGTTCCTCCGAAGGTGTTTGGATGTTGTTGGAATTACGTTATAAGTGCTTCGAAGGTCCTCCAATGGTGTTTGGATGTTGTTGGAATTACGAGAAAAGTGCTTCGAAGGTCCTCCGAAGGTGTTTGGATGTTGTTGGAATTACGTAATAAGTGCTTCGAAGGTCCTCCAAAGGTGTTTGGATGTTTTTGGAATTACGTAAAAAGTGCTTCGAAGGTCCTCCAAAGGTGTTTGGATGTTGTAGGAATTACGTAAAAAGTGCTTCGAAGGTCCTCCGAAGTTGTTTGGATGTTGTTGGAATTACGTTAAAAGTGTTTCGAAGGTCCTCCCAAGGTGTTTGGATGTTGTTGGAATTACGTAAAAAGTGCTTCGAAGTTCCTCCAATGGTGTTTGGATGTTGTTGGAATTACGAGAAAAGTGCTTCGAAGGTCCTCCCAAGGTGTTTGGATGTTTTTGGAATTACGTAAAAAGTGCTTCGAAGGTCCTCCAAAGGTGTTTGGATGTTGTTGGAATTACGTTAAAAGTGCTTCGAAGGTCCTCCGAAGTTGTTTGGATGTTGTTGGAATTACGTTAAAAGTGCTTCGAAGGTCCTCCCAAGGTGTTTGGATGTTGTTGGAATTACGTAAAAAGTGCTTCGAAGGTCCTCCGAAGGTGTTTGGATGTTGTTGGAATTACGTTAAAAGTGCTTCGAAGGTCCTCCGAAGTTGTTTGGATGTTTTTGGAATTACGTAAAAAGTGCTTCGAAGGTCCTCCCAAGGTGTTTGGATGTTGTTGGAATTACGTAAAAAGTGCTTCGAAGGTCCTCCGAAGGTGTTTGGATGTTGTTGGAATTACGTTTAAAAGTGCTTCGAAGGTCCTCCGAAGTTGTTTGGATGTTTTTGGAATTACGTAAAAAGTGCTTCGAAGGTCCTCCGAAGGTGTTTGTCTGTTGTTGGAATTAAGTAAAAAGTGCTTCGAAGGTCCTCCGTAGGTGTTTGGATGTTTTTGGAATTACGTAAAAAGTGCTTCGAAGGTCCTCCGAAGGTGTTTGGATGTTGTTGGAATTACGTAAAAAGTGCTTCGAAGTTCCTCCGAAGGTGTTTGGATGTTGTTGGAATTACGTTCGAAGGTCCTCCGTAGGTGTTTGGATGTTGTTGGAATTACGTTAAAAGTGCTTCGAAGGTCCTCCGAAGGTGTTTGGATGTTGTTGCAATTACGTAAAAAGTGCTTCGAAGGTCCTCCGAAGGTGTTTGGATGTTGTTAGAATTACGTTTAAAGTGCTTCGAAGGTCCTCCAAAGGTGTTTGGATGTTGTTGGAATTAACGTCCTCCGAAGGTGTTTGGATGTTGTTCGAATTACGGAAAAAGTGCTTCGAAGGTCCTCCAAGGGTGTTTGGATGTTGTTGGAATTACTTAAAAAGTGCTTCGAATGTCCTCCGAAGGTGTTTGGATGTTGTTGGAATTACGTTAAAAGTGCTTCGAAGGTCCTCCGAAGGTGTTTGGATGTTGTTGGAATTACGTTAAAAGTGCTTCGAATTTCCTCCGAAGTAGTTTGGATGCTGTTGGAATTACGTAATAAGTGCTTCGAAGGTACTCCGAAGGTGTTTGGATGTTGTTGGAATTACGTTAAAAGTGCTTCGAAGGTCCTCCGAAGGTGTTTGGATGTTGTTGGAATTACGTTAAAAGTGCTTCGAAGGTCCTCCGAAGTTGTATGGATGTTTTCCCAAGGTCGGCTCCCAAGGTGTTTGGATGTTGTTGGAATTACGTAAAAAGTGCTTCGAAGGTCCTCCAAGGGTGTTTGGATGTTGTTGGAATTACGTTAAAAGTGCTTCGAAGGTCCTCCGAAGGTGTCTGAATGTTGTTGGAATTACGTTAAAAGTGCTTCGAATTTCCTCCGAAGTTGTTTGGATGATGTTGGAATTACTTAAAAGTGCTTCGAAGGTCCTCCCAAGGTGTTTGGATGTTGTTGGAATTACGATAAAAGTGCTTCGAAGGTCCTCCGAAGGTGTTTGGATGTTGTTGGAATTACGTTAAAAGTGCTTCGAAGGTCCTCCCAAGGTGTTTGGATGTTGTTGGAATTACGTAAAAAGTGCTTCGAAGGTCCTCCAAGGGTGTTTGGATGTTGTTGGAATTACGTTAAAAGTGCTTCGAAGGTCCTCCGAAGGTGTCTGAATGTTGTTGGAATTACGTTAAAAGTGCTTCGAATTTCCTCCGAAGTTGTTTGGATGATGTTGGAATTACGTTAAAAGTGCTTCGAAGGTCCTCCCAAGGTGTTTGGATGTTGTTGGAATTACGATAAAAGTGCTTCGAAGGTCCTCCGAAGGTGTTTGGATGTTGTTGGAATTACGTAAAAAGTGCTTCGAAGGTCCTCCCAAGGTGTTTGGATGTTGTTGGAATTACGTAAAAAGTGCTTCGAAGGTCCTCCAAGGGTGTTTGAATGTTGTTGGAATTACGTTAAAAGTGCTTCGAAGGTCCTCCGAAGGTGTCTGAATGTTGTTGGAATTACGTTAAAAGTGCTTCGAATTTCCTCCGAAGTTGTTTGGATGATGTTGGAATTACTTAAAAGTGCTTCGAAGGTCCTCCCAAGGTGTTTGGATGTTGTTGGAATTACGATAAAAGTGCTTCGAAGGTCCTCCGAAGGTGTTTGGATGTTGTTGGAATTACGTTAAAAGTGCTTCGAAGGTCCTCCGAAGTTGTTTGGATGTTGTTGGAATTACGTTAAAAGTGCTTCGAAGGTCCTCCGAAGGTGTTTGGATGTTTTTGGAATTACGTAAAAAGTGCTTCGAAGGTCCTCCGAAGGTATTTGTCTGTTGTTGGAATTAAGTAAAAAGTGCTTCGAAGGTCCTCCGTAGGTGTTTGGATGTTTTTGGAATTACGTAAAAAGTGCTTCGAAGGTCCTCCGAAGGTGTTTGGATGTTGTTGGAATTACGTAAAAAGTGCTTCGAAGTTCCTCCGAAGGTGTTTGGATGTTGTTGGAATTACGTAAAAAGTGCTTCGAAGGTCCTCCAAAGGTGTTTGGATGTTGTTGGAATTACGTTCGAAGGACCTCCGTAGGTGTTTGGATGTTGTTGGAAGTACGTAAAAAGTGCTTGGAAGGTTCTCCGAAAGTGTTTGGATGTTGTAGGAATTACGTAAAAAGTGCTTCGAAGGTCCTCCGAAGGTGTTTGGATGTTGTTGCAATTACGTAAAAAGTGCTTCGAAGGTCCTCCGAAGGTGTTTGGATGTTGTTGGAATTACGTTTAAAGTGCTTCGAAGGTCCTCCAAAGGTGTTTGGATGTTGTTGGAATTACGAGAAAAGTGCTTCGAAGGTCCTCCGAAGGTGTTTGGATGTTGTTGGAATTAAGTAAAAAGTGCTTCGAAGGTCCTCCGAAGGTGTTTGGATGTTGTTGGAATTACGTAAAAAGAGCTTCGAAAGTCCTCCGTAGGTGTTTGGATGTTTTTGGAATTACGTAAAAAGTGCTTCGAAGGTCCTCCAAAGGTGTTTGGATGTTGTTGGAATTAACGTCCTCCGTAGGTGTTTGGATGTTGTTGGAATTACGTAAAAAGTGCTTCGAAGGTCCTCCAAAGATGTTTGGATGTTGTTGGAATTACGTAAAAAGAGCTTCGAAGGTCCTCCGAAGGTGTTTGTCTGTTGTTGGAATTAAGTAAAAAGTGCTTCGAAGGTCCTCCGTAGGTGTTTGGATGTTGTTGGAATTACGTAAAAAGTGCTTCGAAGTTTCTCCGAAGGTGTTTGGATGTTGTTGGAATTACGTTATAAGTGCTTCGAAGGTCCTCCAATGGTGTTTGGATGTTGTTGGAATTACGAGAAAAGTGCTTCGAAGGTCCTCCGAAGGTGTTTGGATGTTGTTGGAATTACGTGAAAAGTGCTTCGAAGGTCCTCCGTAGGTGTTTGGATGTTGTTGGAAGTACGTCAAAAGTGCTTGGAAGGTTCTCCGAAAGTGTTTGGATGTTGTAGGAATTACGTAAAAAGTGCTTCGAAGGTCCTCCGAAGGTGTTTGGATGTTGTTGGAATTACGTAAAAAGTGCTTCGAATGTCCTCCGAAGGTGTTTGGATGTTGTTGGAATTACGTTAAAAGTGCTTCGAAGGTCCTCCAAAGGTGTTTGGATGTTGTTGGAATTACGTTAAAAGTGCTTCGAAGGTCCTCCGAAGGTGTCTGAATGTTGTTGGAATTACGTTAAAAGTGCTTCGAATTTCCTCCGAAGTTGTTTGGATGATGTTGGAATTACGTAATAAGTGCTTCGAAGGTACTCCGAAGGTGTTTGGATGTTGTTGGAAGTACGTAAAAAGTGCTTGGAAGGTTCTCCGAAAGTGTTTGGATGTTGTTGGAATTACGTTAAAAGTGCTTCGAATTTCCTCCGAAGTTGTTTGGATGATGTTGGAATTACTTAAAAGTGCTTCGAAGGTCCTCCGAAGGTGTTTGGATGTTGTTGGAATTACGTAAAAAGTGCTTCGAAGGTCCTCCGAAGGTGTTTGGATGATGTTGGAATTACGTAAAAAGTGCTTCGAAGGTCCTCCAAAGATGTTTGGATGTTGTTGGAATTACGTAAAAAGAGCTTCGAAGGTCCTCCGAAGGTGTTTGTCTGTTGTTGGAATTAAGTAAAAAGTGCTTCGAAGGTCCTCCGTAGGTGTTTGGATGTTGTTGGAATTACGTAAAAAGTGCTTCGAAGTTTCTCCGAAGGTGTTTGGATGTTGTTGGAATTACGTTATAAGTGCTTCGAAGGTCCTCCAATGGTGTTTGGATGTTGTTGGAATTACGAGAAAAGTGCTTCGAAGGTCCTCCGAAGGTGTTTGGATGTTGTTGGAATTACGTGAAAAGTGCTTCGAAGGTCCTCCGTAGGTGTTTGGATGTTGTTGGAAGTACGTAAAAAGTGCTTCGAAGGTTCTCCGAAAGTGTTTGGATGTTGTTGGAATTACGTAAAAAGTGCTTCGAAGGTCCTCCGAAGGTGTTTGGATGTTGTTGGAATTACGTTAAAAGTGCTTCGAAGGTCCTCCGAAGTTGTTTGGATGTTTTTGGAATTACGTAAAAAGTGCTTCGAAGGTCCTCCCAAGGTGTTTGGATGTTGTTGGAATTACGTAAAAAGTGCTTCGAAGGTCCTCCGAAGGTGTTTGGATGTTGTTGGAATTACGTTAAAAGTGCTTCGAAGGTCCTCCGAAGTTGTTTGGATGTTTTTGGAATTACGTAAAAAGTGCTTCGAAGGTCCTCCGAAGGTATTTGTCTGTTGTTGGAATTAAGTAAAAAGTGCTTCGAAGGTCCTCCGTAGGTGTTTGGATGTTTTTGGAATTACGTAAAAAGTGCTTCGAAGGTCCTCCGAAGGTGTTTGGATGTTGTTGGAATTACGTAAAAAGTGCTTCGAAGTTCCTCCGAAGGTGTTTGGATGTTGTTGGAATTACGTAAAAAGTGCTTCGAAGGTCCTCCAAAGGTGTTTGGATGTTGTTGGAATTACGTTCGAAGGACCTCCGTAGGTGTTTGGATGTTGTAAGAAGTACGTAAAAAGTGCTTGGAAGGTTCTCCGAAAGTGTTTGGATGTTGTAGGAATTACGTAAAAAGTGCTTCGAAGGTCCTCCGAAGGTGTTTGGATGTTGTTGCAATTACGTAAAAAGTGCTTCGAAGGTCCTCCGAAGGTGTTTGGATGTTGTTGGAATTACGTTTAAAGTGCTTCGAAGGTCGTCCAAAGGTGTTTGGATGTTGTTGGAATTACGAGAAAAGTGCTTCGAAGGTCCTCCGAAGGTGTTTGGATGTTGTTGGAATTAAGTAAAAAGTGCTTCGAAGGTCCTCCGAAGGTGTTTGGATGTTTTTGGAATTACGTAAAAAGTGCTTCGAAGGTCCTCCAAAGGTGTTTGGATGTTGTTGGAATTAACGTCCTCCGAAGGTGTTTGGATGTTGTTCGAATTACGGAAAAAGTGCTTCGAAGGTCCTCCAAGGGTGTTTGGATGTTGTTGGAATTACGTAAAAAGTGCTTCGAATGTCCTCCGAAGGTGTTTGGATGTTGTTGGAATTACGTTTAAAGTGCTTCGAAGGTCCTCCAAAGGTGTTTGGATGTTGTTGGAATTACGTTAAAAGTGCTTCGAAGGTCCTCCGAAGGTGTCTGAATGTTGTTGGAATTACGTTAAAAGTGCTTCGAATTTCCTCCGAAGTTGTTTGGATGATGTTGGAATTACGTAATAAGTGCTTCGAAGGTACTCCGAAGGTGTTTGGATGTTTTTGGAAGTACGTAAAAAGTGCTTGGAAGGTTCTCCGAAAGTGTTTGGATGTTGTTGGAATTACGTTAAAAGTGCTTCGAATTTCCTCCGAAGTTGTTTGGATGATGTTGGAATTACTTAAAAGTGCTTCGAAGGTCCTCCGAAGGTGTTTGGATGTTGTTGGAATTACGTAAAAAGTGCTTCGAAGGTCCTCCGAAGGTGTTTGGATGTTGTTGGAATTACGTAAAAAGTGCTTCGAAGGTCCTCCAAAGATGTTTGGATGTTGTTGGAATTACGTAAAAAGAGCTTCGAAGGTCCTCCGAAGGTGTTTGTCTGTTGTTGGAATTAAGTAAAAAGTGCTTCGAAGGTCCTCCGTAGGTGTTTGGATGTTGTTGGAATTACGTAAAAAGTGCTTCGAAGTTTCTCCGAAGGTGTTTGGATGTTGTTGGAATTACGTAAAAAGTGCTTCGAAGGTCCTCCAAAGGTGTTTGGATGTTTTTGGAATTACGTAAAAAGTGCTTCGAAGGTCCTCCAAAGGTGTTTGGATGTTGTAGGAATTACGTTAAAGTGCTTCGAAGGTCCTCCGAAGTTGTTTGGATGTTGTTGGAATTACGTTAAAAGTGCTTCGAAGGTCCTCCCAAGGTGTTTGGATGTTGTTGGAATTACGTAAAAAGTGCTTCGAAGGTCCTCCGAAGGTGTTTGGATGTTGTTGGAATTACGTAAAAAGTGCTTCGAAGGTCCTCCAATGGTGTTTGGATGTTGTTGGAATTACGTTAAAAGTGCTTCGAAGGTCCTCCCAAGGTGTTTGGATGTTGTTGGAATTACGTAAAAAGTGCTTCGAAGGTCCTCCGTAGGTGTTTGGATGTTGTTGGAAGTACGTAAAAAGTGCTTCGAAGTTCCTCCGAAGGTGTTTGGATGTTTTTGGAATTACGTAAAAAGTGCTTCGAAGGTCCTCCGTAGGTGTTTGGATGTTGTTGGAAGTACGTAAAAAGTGCTTCGAAGTTCCTCCGAAGGTGTTTGGATGTTGTTGGAATTACGTTATAAGTGCTTCGAAGGTCCTCCAATGGTGTTTGGATGTTGTTGGAATTACGAGAAAAGTGCTTCGAAGGTCCTCCGAAGGTGTTTGGATGTTGTTGGAATTACGTAATAAGTGCTTCGAAGGTCCTCCAAAGGTGTTTGGATGTTTTTGGAATTACGTAAAAAGTGCTTCGAAGGTCCTCCAAAGGTGTTTGGATGTTGTAGGAATTACGTAAAAAGTGCTTCGAAGGTCCTCCGAAGTTGTTTGGATGTTGTTGGAATTACGTTAAAAGTGTTTCGAAGGTCCTCCCAAGGTGTTTGGATGTTGTTGGAATTACGTTAAAAGTGCTTCGAATTTCCTCCGAAGTTGTTTGGTTGATGTTGGAATTACTTAAAAGTGCTTCGAAGGTCCTCCCAAGGTGTTTGGATGTTGTTGGAATTACGATAAAAGTGCTTCGAAGGTCCTCCGAAGGTGTTTGGATGTTGTTGGAATTACGTTAAAAGTGCTTCGAAGGTCCTCCGAAGGTGTTTGGATGTTGTTGGAATTACGTTAAAAGTGCTTCGAAGGTCCTCCGAAGTTGTTTGGATGTTTTTGGAATTACGTAAAAAGTGCTTCGAAGGTCCTCCCAAGGTGTTTGGATGTTGTTGGAATTACGTAAAAAGTGCTTCGAAGGTCCTCGGAAGGTGTTTGGATGTTGTTGGAATTACGTAAAAAGTGCTTCGAAGGTCCTCCGTAGGTGTTTGGATGTTGTTGGAAGTACGTAAAAAGTGCTTCGAAGTTCCTCCAATGGTGTTTGGATGTTGTTGGAATTACGAGAAAAGTGCTTCGAAGGTCCTCCGAAGGTGTTTGGATGTTGTTGGAATTACGTAATAAGTGCTTCGAAGGTCCTCCAAAGGTGTTTGGATGTTTTTGGAATTACGTAAAAAGTGCTTCGAAGGTCCTCCAAAGGTGTTTGGATGTTGTTGGAATTACGTTAAAAGTGCTTCGAAGGTCCTCCGAAGTTGTTTGGATGTTTTTGGAATTACGTAAAAAGTGCTTCGAAGGTCCTCCCAAGGTGTTTGGATGTTTTTGGAATTACGTAAAAAGTGCTTCGAAGGTCCTCCAAAGGTGTTTGGATGTTGTTGGAATTACGTTAAAAGTGCTTCGAAGGTCCTCCGAAGTTGTTTGGATGTTATTGGAATTACGTTAAAAGTGCTTCGAAGGTCCTCCCAAGGTGTTTGGATGTTGTTGGAATTACGTAAAAAGTGCTTCGAAGGTCCTCCGAAGGTGTTTGGATGTTGTTGGAATTACGTTAAAAGTGCTTCGAAGGTCCTCCGAAGTTGTTTGGATGTTTTTGGAATTACGTAAAAAGTGCTTCGAAGGTCCTCCCAAGGTGTTTGGATGTTGTTGGAATTACGTAAAAAGTGCTTCGAAGGTCCTCCGAAGGTGTTTGGATGTTGTTGGAATTACGTTAAAAGTGCTTCGAAGGTCCTCCGAAGTTGTTTGGATGTTTTTGGAATTACGTAAAAAGTGCTTCGAAGGTCCTCCGAAGGTGTTTGTCTGTTGTTGGAATTAAGTAAAAAGTGCTTCGAAGGTCCTCCGTAGGTGTTTGGATGTTTTTGGAATTACGTAAAAAGTGCTTCGAAGGTCCTCCGAAGGTGTTTGGATGTTGTTGGAATTACGTAAAAAGTGCTTCGAAGTTCCTCCAAAGGTGTTTGGATGTTGTTGGAATTACGTAAAAAGTGCTTCGAAGGTCCTCCGAAGGTGTTTGTCTGTTGTTGGAATTAAGTAAAAAGTGCTTCGAAGTTCCTCCCAAGGTGTTTGGATGTTGTTGGAATTACGTTAAAAGTGCTTCGAAGGTCCTCCGAAGGTGTTTGGATGTTGTTGGAATTACGTTAAAAGTGCTTCGAAGGTCCTCCGAAGGTGTTTGGATGTTGTTGGAATTACGTTAAAAGTGCTTCGAATTTCCTCCGAAGTAGTTTGGATGCTGTTGGAATTACGTAATAAGTGCTTCGAAGGTACTCCGAAGGTGTTTGGATGTTGTTGGAATTACGTTAAAAGTGCTTCGAAGGTCCTCCGAAGGTGTTTGGATGTTGTTGGAATTACGTTAAAAGTGCTTCGAAGGTCCTCCGAAGTTGTATGGATGTTTTTGGAATTACGTAAAAAGTGCTTCGAAGGTCCTCCCAAGGTGTTTGGATGTTGTTGGAATTACGTAAAAAGTGCTTCGAAGGTCCTCCAAGGGTGTTTGGATGTTGTTGGAATTACGTTAAAAGTGCTTCGAAGGTCCTCCGAAGGTGTCTGAATGTTGTTGGAATTACGATAAAAGTGCTTCGAATTTCCTCCGAAGTTGTTTGGATGATGTTGGAATTACTTAAAAGTGCTTCGAAGGTCCTCCCAAGGTGTTTGGATGTTGTTGAAATTACGATAAAAGTGCTTCGAAGGTCCTCCGAAGGTGTTTGGATGTTGTTGGAATTACGTTAAAAGTGCTTCGAAGGTCCTCCCAAGGTGTTTGGATGTTGTTGGAATTACGTAAAAAGTGCTTCGAAGGTCCTCCAAGGGTGTTTGGATGTTGTTGGAATTACGTTAAAAGTGCTTCGAAGGTCCTCCGAAGGTGTCTGAATGTTGTTGGAATTACGTTAAAAGTGCTTCGAATTTCCTCCGAAGTTGTTTGGATGATGTTGGAATTACTTAAAAGTGCTTCGAAGGTCCTCCCAAGGTGTTTGGATGTTGTTGGAATTACGATAAAAGTGCTTCGAAGGTCCTCCGAAGGTGTTTGGATGTTGTTGGAATTACGTAAAAAGTGCTTCGAAGGTCCTCCCAAGGTGTTTGGATGTTGTTGGAATTACGTAAAAAGTGCTTCGAAGGTCCTCCAAGGGTGTTTGGATGTTGTTGGAATTACGTTAAAAGTGCTTCGAAGGTCCTCCGAAGGTGTCTGAATGTTGTTGGAATTACGTTAAAAGTGCTTCGAATTTCCTCCGAAGTTGTTTGGTTGATGTTGGAATTACTTAAAAGTGCTTCGAAGGTCCTCCCAAGGTGTTTGGATGTTGTTGGAATTACGATAAAAGTGCTTCGAAGGTCCTCCGAAGTTGTTTGGATGTTGTTGGAATTACGTTAAAAGTGCTTCGAAGGTCCTCCGAAGTTGTTTGGATGTTGTTGGAATTACGTTAAAAGTGCTTCGAAGGTCCTCCGAAGTTGTTTGGATGTTTTTGGAATTACGTAAAAAGTGCTTCGAAGGTCCTCCGAAGGTATTTGTCTGTTGTTGGAATTAAGTAAAAAGTGCTTCGAAGGTCCTCCGAAGGTGTTTGGATGTTTTTGGAATTACGTAAAAAGTGCTTCGAAGGTCCTCCGAAGGTGTTTGGATGTTGTTGGAATTACGTAAAAAGTGCTTCGAAGTTCCTCCGAAGGTGTTTGGATGTTGTTGGAATTACGTAAAAAGTGCTTCGAAGGTCCTCCAAAGGTGTTTGGATGTTGTTGGAATTACGTTCGAAGGACCTCCGTAGGTGTTTGGATGTTGTTGGAAGTACGTAAAAAGTGCTTGGAAGGTTCTCCGAAAGTGTTTGGATGTTGTAGGAATTACGTAAAAAGTGCTTCGAAGGTCCTCCGAAGGTGTTTGGATGTTGTTGCAATTACGTAAAAAGTGCTTCGAAGGTCCTCCGAAGGTGTTTGGATGTTGTTGGAATTACGTAAAAAGTGCTTCGAAGGTCCTCCAAAGGTGTTTGGATGTTGTTGGAATTACGAGAAAAGTGCTTCGAAGGTCCTCCGAAGGTGTTTGGATGTTGTTGGAATTAAGTAAAAAGTGCTTCGAAGGTCCTCCGAAGGTGTTTGGATGTTGTTGGAATTACGTAAAAAGAGCTTCGAAGGTCCTCCGTAGGTGTTTGGATGTTTTTGGAATTACGTAAAAAGTGCTTCGAAGGTCCTCCAAAGGTGTTTGGATGTTGTTGGAATTAACGTCCTCCGAAGGTGTTTGGATGTTGTTCGAATTACGGAAAAAGTGCTTCGAAGGTCCTCCGAAGGTGTTTGGATGTTGTTGGAATTACGTAAAAAGTGCTTCGAAGGTCCTCCAAAGATGTTTGGATGTTGTTGGAATTACGTAAAAAGAGCTTCGAAGGTCCTCCGAAGGTGTTTGTCTGTTGTTGGAATTAAGTAAAAAGTGCTTCGAAGGTCCTCCGTAGGTGTTTGGATGTTGTTGGAATTACGTGAAAAGTGCTTCGAAGGTCCTCCGTAGGTGTTTGGATGTTGTTGGAAGTACGTAAAAAGTGCTTGGAAGGTTCTCCGAAAGTGTTTGGATGTTGTTGGAATTACGTTAAAAGTGCTTCGAATGTCCTCCGAAGGTGTTTGGATGTTGTTGGAATTACGTTAAAAGTGCTTCGAAGGTCCTCCAAAGGTGTTTGGATGTTGTTGGAATTACGTAAAAAGTGCTTCGAAGGTCCTCCGAAGGTGTTTGGATGTTGTTGGAATTACGTAAAAAGTGCTTCGAATGTCCTCCGAAGGTGTTTGGATGTTGTTGGAATTACGTTAAAAGTGCTTCGAAGGCCCTCCAAAGGTGTTTGGATGTTGTTGGAATTACGTTAAAAGTGCTTCGAAGGTCCTCCGAAGGTGTCTGAATGTTGTTGGAATTACGTTAAAAGTGCTTCGAATTTCCTCCGAAGTTGTTTGGATGATGTTGGAATTACGTAATAAGTGCTTCGAAGGTACTCCGAAGGTGTTTGGATGTTGTTGGAAGTACGTAAAAAGTGCTTGGAAGGTTCTCCGAAAGTGTTTGGATGTTGTTGGAATTACGTTAAAAGTGCTTCGAATTTCCTCCGAAGTTGTTTGGATGATGTTGGAATTACTTAAAAGTGCTTCGAAGGTCCTCCGAAGGTGTTTGGATGTTGTTGGAATTACGTAAAAAGTGCTTCGAAGGTCCTCCGAAGGTGTTTGGATGTTGTTGGAATTACGTAAAAAGTGCTTCGAAGGTCCTCCAAGGGTGTTTGGATGTTGTTGGAATTACGTTAAAAGTGCTTCGAAGGTCCTCCGAAGGTGTCTGAATGTTGTTGGAATTACGTTAAAAGTGCTTCGAATTTCCTCCGAAGTTGTTTGGTTGATGTTGGAATTACTTAAAAGTGCTTCGAAGGTCCTCCCAAGGTGTTTGGATGTTGTTGGAATTACGATAAAAGTGCTTCGAAGGTCCTCCGAAGGTGTTTGGATGTTGTTGGAATTACGTTAAAAGTGCTTCGAAGGTCCTCCGAAGGTGTTTGGATGTTGTTGGAATTACGTTTAAAGTGCTTCGAAGGTCCTCCAAAGGTGTTTGGATGTTGTTGGAATTACGAGAAAAGTGCTTCGAAGGTCCTCCGAAGGTGTTTGGATGTTGTTGGAATTAAGTAAAAAGTGCTTCGAAGGTCCTCCGAAGGTGTTTGGATGTTGTTGGAATTACGTAAAAAGAGCTTCGAAGGTCCTCCGTAGGTGTTTGGATGTTTTTGGAATTACGTAAAAAGTGCTTCGAAGGTCCTCCAAAGGTGTTTGGATGTTGTTGGAATTAACGTCCTCCGAAGGTGTTTGGATGTTGTTGGAATTACGGAAAAAGTGCTTCGAAGGTCCTCCGAAGGTGTTTGGATGTTGTTGGAATTACGTAAAAAGTGCTTCGAAGGTCCTCCGAAGGTGTTTGGATGTTGTTGGAATTACGTAAAAAGAGCTTCGAAGGTCCTCCGAAGGTGTTTGTCTGTTGTTGGAATTAAGTAAAAAGTGCTTCGAAGGTCCTCCGTAGGTGTTTGGATGTTGTTGGAATTACGTGAAAAGTGCTTCGAAGGTCCTCCGTAGGTGTTTGGATGTTGTTGGAAGTACGTAAAAAGTGCTTGGAAGGTTCTCCGAAAGTGTTTGGATGTTGTTGGAATTACGTTAAAAGTGCTTCGAATGTCCTCCGAAGGTGTTTGGATGTTGTTGGAATTACGTTAAAAGTGCTTCGAAGGTCCTCCAAAGGTGTTTGGATGTTGTTGGAATTACGTAAAAAGTGCTTCGAAGGTCCTCCGAAGGTGTTTGGATGTTGTTGGAATTACGTAAAAAGTGCTTCGAATGTCCTCCGAAGGTGTTTGGATGTTGTTGGAATTACGTTAAAAGTGCTTCGAAGGTCCTCCAAAGGTGTTTGGATGTTGTTGGAATTACGTTAAAAGTGCTTCGAAGGTCCTCCGAAGGTGTCTGAATGTTGTTGGAATTACGTTAAAAGTGCTTCGAATTTCCTCCGAAGTTGTTTGGATGATGTTGGAATTACGTAATAAGTGCTTCGAAGGTACTCCGAAGGTGTTTGGATGTTGTTGGAAGTACGTAAAAAGTGCTTGGAAGGTTCTCCGAAAGTGTTTGGATGTTGTTGGAATTACGTTAAAAGTGCTTCGAATTTCCTCCGAAGTTGTTTGGATGATGTTGGAATTACTTAAAAGTGCTTCGAAGGTCCTCCGAAAGTGTTTGGATGTTGTTGGAATTACGTAAAAAGTGCTTCGAAGGTCCTCCCAAGGTGTTTGGATGTTGTTGGAATTACGTAAAAAGTGCTTCGAAGGTCCTCCAAGGGTGTTTGGATGTTGTTGGAATTACGTTAAAAGTGCTTCGAAGGTCCTCCGAAGGTGTCTGAATGTTGTTGGAATTACGTTAAAAGTGCTTCGAATTTCCTCCGAAGTTGTTTGGTTGATGTTGGAATTACTTAAAAGTGCTTCGAAGGTCCTCCCAAGGTGTTTGGATGTTGTTGGAATTACGATAAAAGTGCTTCGAAGGTCCTCCGAAGGTGTTTGGATGTTGTTGGAATTACGTTAAAAGTGCTTCGAAGGTCCTCCGAAGTTGTTTGGATGTTGTTGGAATTACGTTAAAAGTGCTTCGAAGGTCCTCCGAAGTTGTTTGGATGTTGTTGGAATTACGTAAAAAGTGCTTCGAAGGTCCTCCGAAGGTATTTGTCTGTTGTTGGAATTAAGTAAAAAGTGCTTCGAAGGTCCTCCGTAGGTGTTTGGATGTTTTTGGAATTACGTAAAAAGTGCTTCGAAGGTCCTCCGAAGGTGTTTGGATGTTGTTGGAATTACGTAAAAAGTGCTTCGAAGTTCCTCCGAAGGTGTTTGGATGTTGTTGGAATTACGTAAAAAGTGCTTCGAAGGTCCTTCAAAGGTGTTTGGATGCTGTTGGAATTACGTTGGAAGGACCTCCGTAGGTGTTTGGATGTTGTTGGAAGTACGTAAAAAGTGCTTGGAAGGTTCTCCGAAAGTGTTTGGATGTTGTAGGAATTACGTAAAAAGTGCTTCGAAGGTCCTCCGAAGGTGTTTGGATGTTGTTGGAATTACGTAAAAAGTGCTTCGAAGGTCCTCCGAAGGTGTTTGGATGTTGTTGGAATTACGTTTAAAGTGCTTCGAAGGTCCTCCAAAGGTGTTTGGATGTTGTTGGAATTACGAGAAAAGTGCTTCGAAGGTCCTCCGAAGGTGTTTGGATGTTGTTGGAATTAAGTAAAAAGTGCTTCGAAGGTCCTCCGAAGGTGTTTGGATGTTGTTGGAATTACGTAAAAAGTGCTTCGAAGGTCCTCCGTAGGTGTTTGGATGTTTTTGGAATTACGTTAAAAGTGCTTCGAAGGTCCTCCAAAGGTGTTTGGATGTTGTTGGAATTAACGTCCTCCGAAGGTGTTTGGATGTTGTTGGAATTACGGAAAAAGTGCTTCGAAGGTCCTCCGAAGGTGTTTGGATGTTGTTGGAATTACGTAAAAAGTGCTTCGAAGTTACTCCAAAGGTGTTTGGATGTTTTTGGAATTAAGTTAAAAGTGCATCGAAGGTCCTCCAATGGTGTTTGGATGTTGTTGGAATTACGAGAAAAGTGCTTCGAAGGTCCTCCGAAGGTGTTTGGATGTTGTTGGAATTACGTGAAAAGTGCTTCGAAGGTCCTCCGTAGGTGTTTGGATGTTGTTGGAAGTACGTAAAAAGTGCTTGGAAGGTTCTCCGAAAGTGTTTGGATGTTGTTGGAATTACGTTAAAAGTGCTTCGAATGTCCTCCAAAGGTGTTTGGATGTTGTTGGAATTACGTTAAAAGTGCTTCGAAGGTCCTCCAAAGGTGTTTGGATGTTGTTGGAATTACGTAAAAAGTGCTTCGAAGGTCCTCCGAAGGTGTTTGGATGTTGTTGGAATTACGTAAAAAGTGCTTCGAATGTCCTCCGAAGGTGTTTGGATCTTGTTGGAATTACGTTAAAAGTGCTTCGAAGGTCCTCCAAAGGTGTTTGGATGTTGTTGGAATTACGTTAAAAGTGCTTCGAAGGTCCTCCGAAGGTGTTTGAATGTTGTTGGAATTACGTTAAAAGTGCTTCGAATTTCCTCCGAAGTTGTTTGGATGATGTTGGAAAAACGTAATAAGTGCTTCGAAGGTCCTCCGAAGGTGTTTGGATGTTGTTGGAATTACGTAAAAAGTGCTTGGAAGGTTCTCCGAAAGTGTTTGGATGTTGTTGGAATTACGTTAAAAGTGCTTCGAATTTCCTCCGAAGTTGTTTGGATGATGTTGGAATTACTTAAAAGTGCTTCGAAGGTCCTCCGAAGGTGTTTGGATGTTGTTGGAATTACGTAAAAAGTGCTTCGAAGGTCCTCCGAAGGTGTTTGGATGTTGTTGGAATTACGTAAAAAGTGCTTCGAAGGTCCTCCAAAGATGTTTGGATGTTGTTGGAATTACGTAAAAAGAGCTTCGAAGGTCCTCCGAAGGTGTTTGTCTGTTGTTGGAATTAAGTAAAAAGTGCTTCGAAGGTCCTCCGTAGGTGTTTGGATGTTGTTGGAATTACGTAAAAAGTGCTTCGAAGGTCCTCCGAAGGTATTTGGATGTTGTTGGAATTACGTTATAAGTGCTTCGAAGGTCCTCCAATGGTGTTTGGATGTTGTTGGAATTACGAGAAAAGTGCTTCGAAGGTCCTCCGAAGGTGTTTGGATGTTGTTGGAATTACGTGAAAAGTGCTTCGAAGGTCCTCCGTAGGTGTTTGGATGTTGTTGGAAGTACGTAAAAAGTGCTTCGAAGGTTCTCCGAAAGTGTTTGGATGTTGTTGGAATTACGTTAAAAGTGCTTCGAAGGTCCTCCGAAGTTGTTTGGATGTTGTTGGAATTACGTTAAAAGTGCTTCGAAGGTCCTCCGAAGTTGTTTGGATGTTTTTGGAATTACGTAAAAAGTGCTTCGAAGGTCCTCCGAAGGTTTTTGTCTGTTGTTGGAATTAAGTAAAAAGTGCTTCGAAGGTCCTCCGTAGGTGTTTGGATGTTTTTGGAATTACGTAAAAAGTGCTTCGAAGGTCCTCCGAAGGTGTTTGGATGTTGTTGGAATTACGTAAAAAGTGCTTCGAAGTTCCTCCGAAGGTGTTTGGATGTTGTTGGAATTACGTAAAAAGTGCTTCGAAGGTCCTCCAAAGGTGTTTGGATGTTGTTGGAATTACGTTCGAAGGACCTCCGTAGGTGTTTGGATGTTGTTGGAAGTACGTAAAAAGTGCTTGGAAGGTTCTCCGAAAGTGTTTGGATGTTGTAGGAATTACGTAAAAAGTGCTTCGAAGGTCCTCCGAAGGTGTTTGGATGTTGTTGGAATTACGTAAAAAGTGCTTCGAAGGTCCTCCGAAGGTGTTTGGATGTTGTTGGAATTACGTTTAAAGTGCTTCGAAGGTCCTCCAAAGGTGTTTGGATGTTGTTGGAATTACGAGAAAAGTGCTTCGAAGGTCCTCCGAAGGTGTTTGGATGTTGTTGGAATTAAGTAAAAAGTGCTTCGAAGGTCCTCCGAAGGTGTTTGGATGTTGTTGGAATTACGTAAAAAGAGCTTCGAAGGTCCTCCGTAGGTGTTTGGATGTTTTTGGAATTACGTAAAAAGTGCTTCGAAGGTCCTCCAAAGGTGTTTGGATGTTGTTGGAATTAACGTCCTCCGAAGGTGTTTGGATGTTGTTCGAATTACGGAAAAAGTGCTTCGAAGGTCCTCCGAAGGTGTTTGGATGTTGTTGGAATTACGTAAAAAGTGCTTCGAAGTTACTCCAAAGGTGTTTGGATGTTTTTGGAATTACGTTAAAAGTGCTTCGAAGGTCCTCCAATGGTGTTTGGATGTTGTTGGAATTACGAGAAAAGTGCTTCGAAGGTCCTCCGAAGGTGTTTGGATGTTGTTGGAATTACGTGAAAAGTGCTTCGAAGGTCCTCCGTAGGTGTTTGGATGTTGTTGGAAGTACGTAAAAAGTGCTTGGAAGGTTCTCCGAAAGTGTTAGGATGTTGTTGGAATTACGTTAAAAGTGCTTCGAATGTCCTCCGAAGGTGTTTGGATGTTGTTGGAATTACGTTAAAAGTGCTTCGAAGGTCCTCCAAAGGTGTTTGGATGTTGTTGGAATTACGTAAAAAGTGCTTCGAAGGTCCTCCGAAGGTGTTTGGATGTTGTTGGAATTACGTAAAAAGTGCTTCGAAGGTCCTCCGAAGGTGTTTGGATCTTGTTGGAATTACGTTAAAAGTGCTTCGAAGGTCCTCCAAAGGTGTTTGGATGTTGTTGGAATTACGTTAAAAGTGCTTCGAAGGTCCTCCGAAGGTGTCTGAATGTTGTTGGAATTACGTTAAAAGTGCTTCGAATTTCCTCCGAAGTTGTTTGGATGATGTTGGAATTACTTAAAAGTGCTTCGAAGGTACTCCGAAGGTGTTTGTCTGTTGTTGGAATTAAGTAAAAAGTGCTTGGAAGGTTCTCCGAAAGTGTTTGGATGTTGTTGGAATTACGTTAAAAGTGCTTCGAATTTCCTCCGAAGTTGTTTGGATGATGTTGGAATTACTTAAAAGTGCTTCGAAGGTCCTCCGAAGGTGTTTGGATGTTGTTGGAATTACGTAAAAAGTGCTTCGAAGGTCCTCCGAAGGTGTTTGGATGTTGTTGGAATTACGTAAAAAGTGCTTCGAAGGTCCTCCAAAGATGTTTGGATGTTGTTGGAATTACGTAAAAAGTGCTTCGAAGGTCCTCCGAAGGTGTTTGGATGTTGTTGGAATTAAGTAAAAAGTGCTTCGAAGGTCCTCCGTAGGTGTTTGGATGTTGTTGGAATTACGTAAAAAGTGCTTCGAAGTTTCTCCGAAGGTGTTTGGATGTTGTTGGAATTACGTTATAAGTGCTTCGAAGGTCCTCCAATGGTGTTTGGATGTTGTTGGAATTACGAGAAAAGTGCTTCGAAGGTCCTCCGAAGGTGTTTGGATGTTGTTGGAATTACGTGAAAAGTGCTTCGAAGGTCCTCCGTAGGTGTTTGGATGTTGTTGGAAGTACGTAAAAAGTGCTTCGAAGGTTCTCCGAAAGTGTTTGGATGTTGTTGGAATTACGTAAAAAGTGCTTCGAAGGTCCTCCGAAGGTGTTTGGATGTTGTTGGAATTACGTAAAAAGTGCTTCGAAGGTCCTCCAAAGGTGTTTGGATGTTGTTGGAATTACGTGAAAAGTGCTTCGAAGGTCCTCCAAAGGTGTTTGGCTGTTGTTGGAATTACGTGAAAAGTGCTTCGAAGTTTCTCCGAAGGTGTTTGGATGTTGTTGGAATTACGTAAAAAGTGCTTCGAAGGTCCTCCGAAGGTGTTTGGATGTTGTTGGAATTACGTAAAAAGTGCTTCGAAGGTCCTCCGAAGGTGTTTGGATGTTGTTAGAATTACGTTTAAAGTGCTTCGAAGGTCCTCCAAAGGTGTTTGGATGTTGTTGGAATTACGAGAAAAGTGCTTCGAAGGTCCTCCGAAGGTGTTTGGATGTTGTTGGAATTAAGTAAAAAGTGCTTCGAAGGTCCTCCGAAGGTGTTTGGATGTTGTTGGAATTACGAAAAAAGTGCTTCGAAGGTCCTCCGAAGGTGTTTGGATGTTTTTGGAATTACGTAAAAAGTGCTTCGAAGGTCCTCCAAAGGTGTTTGGATGTTGTTGGAATTAACGTCCTCCGAAGGTGTTTGGATGTTGTTCGAAATACAGAAAAAGTGCTTCGAAGGTCCTCCAAAGGTGTTTGGATGTTGTTGGAATTACGTTAAAAGTGCTTCGAAGGTCCTCCGAAGGTGTCTGAATGTTGTTGGAATTACGTTAAAAGTGCTTCGAATTTCCTCCGAAGTTGTTTGGATGATGTTGGAATTACGTAATAAGTGCTTCGAAGGTACTCCGAAGGTGTTTGGATGTTGTTGGAATTACGTTAAAAGTGCTTCGAAGGTCCTCCGAAGGTGTTTGGATGTTGTTGGAATTACGTTAAAAGTGCTTCGATGGTCCTCCAAAGGTGTTTGGATGCTGTTGGAATTACGTAAAAAGTGCTTCGATGGTCCTCCAAAGGTGTTTGGATGCTGTTGGAATTACGTAAAAAGTGCTTCGAAGGTCCTCCAAAGGTGTTTGAATGTTGTTGGAATTACGTTAAAAGTGCTTCGAAGGTCCTCCGAAGGTGTTTGGATGCTGTTGGAATTACGTAAAAAGTGCTTCGAAGGTCCTCCAAAGGTGTTTGGATGTTGTTGGAATTACGTAAAAAGTGTTTCGAAGGTCCACCAAAGGTGTTTGAATGTTGTTGGAATTACGTAAAAAGTGCTTCGAAGGTCCTCCGAAGGTGTTTGGATGTTGTTGGAATTACGTAAAAAGTGCTTCGAAAGTCCTCCGAAGGTGTTTGGAAGTTGTTGGAATTACGTTAAAAGTGCTTTGAAGGTCCTCCAATGGTGTTTGGATGTTGTTGGACGTACGTAAAAAGTACTTCGAAGGTCCTCCGAAAGTGTTTGGATGTTGTAGGAATTACGTAAAAAGTGCTTCGAAGGTCCTCCGAAGGTGTTTGGATGTTGTTGGAATTACGTTAAAAGTGCTTCGATGGTCCTCCAAAGGTGTTTGGATGCTGTTGGAATTACGTAAAAAGTGCTTCGAAGGTCCTCCAAAGGTGTTTGAATGTTGTTGGAATTACGTTAAAAGTGCTTCGAAGGTCCTCCGAAGGTGTTTGGATGCTGTTGGAATTACGTAAAAAGTGCTTCGAAGGTCCTCCAAAGGTGTTTGGATGTTGTTGGAATTACGTAAAAAGTGTTTCGAAGGTCCACCAAAGGTGTTTGAATGTTGTTGGAATTACGTAAAAAGTGCTTCGAAGGTCCTCCGAAGGTGTTTGGATGTTGTTGGAATTACGTAAAAAGTGCTTGGAAGGTCCTCCGAAGGTGTTTGGATGCTGTTGGAATTACGTAAAAAGTGCTTCGAAGGTCCTCCGAAGGTGTTTGGATGTTGCTGGAATTACGTAAAAAGTGCTTCGAAGGTCCTCCAAAGGTGTTTGAATGTTGTTGGAATTACGTTAAAAGTGCTTCGAAGGTCCTCCGAAGGTGTTTGGGTGTTGTTGGTATTACGTAAAAAGTGCTTCGATGGTCCTCCGAAGATGTTTGGATGTTGTTGGAATTACGTAAAAAGTGCTTCGAAGCATCTCTAAAGGTGATTGGATGTTGTAGGAATTACGTTAAAAGTGCCTCGAAGTACCTCCAAAGGTGTTTGGATGTTGTTGGAATTACGTGAAAAGTGCTTCGAAGGTCCTCAAAAGGTGTTTGGATGCTGTTGGAATTACGTAAAAAGTGCTTCGAAGGTCCTCCGAAGGTGTTTGGATGTTGTTGGAATCACATTAAAAGTGCTTCGAAGGTCCTCCGAAGGTGTTTGGATGTTGTTGCAATAACTTTAAAAGTGCTTCGAAGGTCCTCAAAAGATGTTTTCATGTTGTTGGATTTACGTAAAAGTGCTTCGAAGGTCCTCCAAAGGTGTTTGGATGTTGTTGGAATTACGTAAAAAGTGTTTCGAAGGACCTCCGAAGGTGTTTGGATGTTGTTGAAATTACGTTAAAAGTGCTTCGAAGGTCCTCCGAAGGTGTTTGGATGCTGTTGGAATTACGTAAAAAGTGCTTCGAAAGTCCTCCGAAGGTGTTTGTATGTAGCTGGAATGACGTTAAAAGTGCTTCGAAGGTCCTCAAAAGGTGTTTGGATGTTGTTGGAATTACGTAAAAAGTGCTTCGAAGGTCCTCCGAAGGTGTTTGGATGTTGTTGGAATTACGTAAAAAGTGCTTCGATGGTCCTCCGAAGGTGTTTGGATGTTGTTGGAATTACGTAAAAAGTGCTTCGAAGCACCTCTAAAGGTGATTGGATGTTGTAGGAATTACGTTAAAAGTGCCTCGAAGTACCTCCAAAGGTGTTTGGATGTTGTTGCAATAACTTTAAAAGTGCTTCGAAGGTCCTCAAAAGATGTTTTCATGTTGTTGGATTTACGTAAAAGTGCTTCGAAGGTCCTCCAAAGGTGTTTGGATGTTGTTGGAATTACGTAAAAAGTGCTTCGAAGGACCTCCGAAGGTGTTTGGATGTTGTTGAAATTACGTTAAAAGTGCTTCGAAGGTCCTCCGAAGGTGTTTGGATGCTGTTGGAATTACGTAAAAAGTGCTTCGAAAGTCCTCCGAAGGTGTTTGTATGTAGCTGGAATGACGTTAAAAGTGCTTCGAAGGTCCTCAAAAGGTGTTTGGATGTTGTTGGAATTACGTAAAAAGTGCTTCGAAGGTCCTCCGAAGGTGTTTGGATGTTGTTGGTATTACGCAAAAAGTGCTTCGAAGGTCCTCCAAAGGTGTTTGGATGTTGTTGGAATTAACGTCCTCCGAAGGTGTTTGGATGTTGTTCGAATTACGGAAAAAGTGCTTCGAAGGTCCTCCAAAGGTGTTTGGATGTTGTTGGAATTACGTAAAAAGTGCTTCGAATGTCCTCCGAAGGTGTTTGGATGTTGTTGGAATTACGTTTAAAGTGCTTCGAAGGTCCTCCAAAGGTGTTTGGATGTTGTTGGAATTACGTTAAAAGTGCTTCGAAGGTCCTCCGAAGGTGTCTGAATGTTGTTGGAATTACGTTAAAAGTGCTTCAGATTTCCTCCGAAGTTGTTTGGATGATGTTGGAATTACGTAATAAGTGCTTCGAAGGTACTCCGAAGGTGTTTGGATGTTGTTGGAATTACGTTAAAAGTGCTTCGAAGGTCCTCCGAAGGTGTTTGGATGTTGTTGGAATTACGTTAAAAGTGCTTCGAAGGTCCTCCAAAGGTGTTTAAATGTTGTTGGAGTTACGTAAAAAGTGCTTCGAAGGTCCTCCGAAGGTGTTTGGACGTTGTTGGAATTACGTAAAAAGTGCTCCGAAGGTCCTCCAAAGATGTTTGGATGTTTTTGGAATTACGCAAAAAGTGCTTCGAAGGTCCTCCAAAGGTGTTTGGATGTTGTTGGAATTACGTAAACACCCAGCCAGCCAAAATGAACGCAATTCACCCGCATACACCCATAAAACGAAGTATCTATAAGAATTGCTATAGCAGTTGCACTAGCCTTTGCTATACACATCCGGTGTTCATGAAAATTCATCGAGAATTCACTCCAGCAAAATATCAATTCACCCAGTACCGCGCGTTTTTTCGAATGGAAAAAAGTTGTTTTTTATTGTTCACCTTTCGCTCTTCGTTACCACCTTCAACCCTCACCATCTTCTTGATGCTTCTACTTCTCGCTCGCTCGCACCTGTTCTCGTGTTCAATTGGGTTTGTCCGTTCTAAGGCGTACTGAAGTCTTGTCTGTGGTCAGAGTCAGGGTCAGGGTCAGGTTTTTTTCTACTTATCCGTTGAACGTTTCTGCCCTCCTTTTCGTTCTCATGCGTGTAACACTTCTGCAATCCGGTGTGGTTCTGCTTGGATTCGATTCCACGATCGTGTAGTGTCTCGTTAAACTGAAAGTATAGAACAAATCATGCTCGGCCACCGACACCTCCTGAGATCTGTAGCTAAAAAGTCACTTTTTATCAACCACGAACTCGTATCATTCGGAGTCTCCTATGAAGAGATCGTTAAAACTTATTGATTGATGGACAATGACGCCATGTTGGGGTTTAGAAGCAGCTTGACACAACACTGTTTCTCTGCACTGTTTTACTTCCTTGAATTTTTCCTATAATATGAAATTCTCTGAAAGAATTATGCAAGCCAGACTGGCGGCACAAACGTTTTTGGTTGCTTGAAGGCTCAGTTTTGCAGAGGTGACTGGAGTAGCTACTGCTTGTTCACAGACAGTGAAATTTAAAGCATTACTTTTGCGACCAACTTTTTCGGACATACTTATTGCATATATTGACTATTTTTAGCAAGAAGATGGATACGGTAAGAAGAAGAAGAGACAAGAGAGTTTTTAAAGCATATTTATGACATACTACTTCTTTTCAGTTTCACTCTCTTCAAGAACATATGCAGAATCGAGGCATAACAGTTACTTGTTCTCAAACACCAGCTCCAATCGTTATTGATCTTTATACCAATTCCAATTTTAACGCAGCGAGCACAATAATACACCCGGCTAATACCAATAGGATACCAACAGGATACATTGCCAATGCCGATAATAGTACACCAGCCATAGTAGCACCCACTTCTTCCACCTCACCGGTACAAATAATTACACACCTTGAACTGGACACAGAAGAAGAATGTACACCTGCTATCCACACACCCGATATACAACCCGATTTACCATCTGTACAAACCACAGATCGCGAGGCATCTCCACCGAGCATCCACCATTCAAGATCGTGTAACACGCAAGCGATGGAAAAGAAACTTGACGCTGTTCTAGCGGAACAAAAGCGCATGCGTACCTCTTTTGAGTTCGCAGTTGAAGTACTTGGTGTTGGGCCCTCAAGAGGTGTAAAAGTAGCTTTCAAATTTAGTTTCTTCAAACCCAGGCTGAACTCGAGGCGTTTGACACTCGCCTTGGTAGCGACGAGCAGTTCCGGCTGAATATGCTGAACTATATGCGTGTTTGTTCCGGTGCAGTGCATGGAAACATGCTAATGCATGACGGAATAGATATTGTATTTTCAAAGCATTTGTTTGCTGAATGCAGCTGGACAGGTGTAGGCCGTCCGTTTTCAAAGATACCATTGATGAAAAGCCTCAATGTTATAAACCTGTTCCGCGAGTTGGGTTCTGAAAACAGCGGCTTTTTAACCGATCGTTTTATGGAGCAGTTTTTTATGAGGAAGCTTCGCTTTGCCAAACGGCGATTGAACCTCCAAGGGCTACGACGGCCAGTCAGTCGGGCAAAAGCAAGGGAGATACTTCCAGTAGAAATAGATATGGCGAAGCAGGACTAAGCTATTTGATTATGTTATCATGAAATATACTTGAATTCAAAGCAAGAAGCTTAAATTAACCATGTGTGTGTTGATTTTAAAATTTAATTCCGAACATTTTATTGATGTAAAATCGATTATGGAAAACAGTAAAAAATATTATTTTTATTTTTATTTAGATTATAAATTCATTATAAGACTCCTCCATTTATTAATGTGTGTAGTAATGGTACAAATAATGTGTCTCCGGTTTGGTTCAACGGAACAACCACAAGTTTGCATTTTACCTGGCATGGACGATATACTGACATATTATTCGAAACATTTGTTATATTCCCTTTAAAATTTAACATTAGTTCAGCCGCAAATGGTGCTGTATAAGCTGGTTGACGTTGTTTTATTTTTTTCCCATAGATTGAGACTACCGAAGGTGATGGTTTTGTAGCTGTCCAATACTGAATAATATCATTTTGTGTGCTAAGAAACCAACCATCACGATTACCTTTAGTCAACATAAAATCTCTCACATACAACGTAACATTGTTTTGGTTCTCTTTTAAAAATACATTGGCAGGACTCATAAGCTGTTTGGGGATGTTGAAGCTATCCAGTTCAGAAAGGCGATTAATAATTTGCTCCAGGTTTGATCGTCCATTTCTCAAAAGTTTTCTCATGTGCTGCAGCTCATTTTCAAATGGGTATGCATTTAAAGAAAGCAACGGACCGAGTCTTTGAACCTCATCAGCAACATGTAACAAGTTATGTATGTTACTGCTAACGTAACCATCCCCATATACTACTTTATAATCGGAAACAAACTTCTTTAACATTTCATTAGCTTCATCCCAATAGCACTGGTACACGCTTGATGATAAAAGAGTAACCGCACAATAAAGAAGCATAAAGTGTTCATATGCAACTGGACTTATTTTTTCATTCAGAATAACAACACTACCATAATGAAGAAAAGATGCATATTCAGAACCCTTCCAATGCTTCAAATCATCCAAAGTTCGAAATTTGCGATGGATTTCCGATGGCAAGTTTATGCGAGTCAGATGATCGGAAATAACCCCATAGGTTCCCTCCGACCATTTTTCAGCACCCCACTTTCCATACGCCCATCCATACAACAATTTTCTCATCACTCCTAAATCTATGAGGTGAAGACGGTCACCAACAATGACGTCTTCTACTATGTTGAATCCTTGTAAATCCAACAAGGGCGAACGAACTTTGTAATGAAGCTCATACGCCCCCTCGCGAAATGCAGCATCGGTTCTTAAAGGATCGTTCACGCCAACAAAAGTGACGGTCCGAGATGTTTGATGAAAGATTCCAACTACTGTACATTTCATACACCCATGTCTAGCATTATGGCCAATTACACCTGCAATAAATTTAAAAAAAAATTATCATACTTACTCATATAAAATGTATATAATTAACCTTTTATAAATGCCCGAGCCGGTGAATCTGCCACAAATATTCGTGCACATACGATGACCATTGTCCGGTATACACCTAACCGAATACCTTGATTTTGAAGAGCATTCATCTCAGTTACCAATGATCTAAGGAATTGCTCAAGGGATTCTGGTTTCGATTTTCCACAGTATATTGCAACCGTCATTGGCGATATATGAGGCATTCCATGAATGGTCATCAGAATAGGCCAAAAAGTACTCCGGCCACTTTTATGTAGGGGCAACCCGTCGATAGAGAACACCAACTGCAGCATTGTTCCCTGTGGTAGTTCCATTCTCCTATACGAGTCAATTAATAAATGCATTAAAATAATGTAATCAAATCAAATTGCGTCCAATTTACTGTGCGCGATTTTCGAGGCTTTTTCCTACTCCTCGATACCAATACTGGCCTTTACCGATACTGGAAATATTCTTCTTTTCCCTGCTCGTTCTTAGCAGAGTTCGAGCATCCTTTGGTACCCACAAAGTTGTCTTCTCTCGGAAAACCTTGAGCACAAGATTGACCGTCGATAGGGGCATATTAGTTCTAAGGGCAACATATCGCAGGCAATCTTCAAGCGAGTGTTCTTCCATTTCGAAGGTCGTAGGAACATAACGAATAGTATCGTCATAGTTATCTTCCGAAAAGATGTTATCATCATCCAACATGACGAGATCGGCTTCTTCTAAGTCGGAATCACCCTCGGAAGCGGTCACAGTAGATTCCGCGGAGTCGACATAATCAGCCAACTCTCCTGTGTTACAAACGAACAAATAAAAACGACATTTTAGTGATAAACAACATTAAAACATATTTTTTACCATCACAGAGCTACAACATACAAGCTGTGTGTAAATAAAAAGATACGTCATTTGAAATATCTTAAAAATACTTCTGCAGACTATATTTTCAAAGTATAACTTGCACTACAATTTTTCGTTTCTAACACAAAACACACAGCCCAATTACTTCACAAAAAACTTTTCTAACCAATCTGCGGTCCTTCCATGTTCCTACTGCTTTCGCCTTCTTGTTGCTCCGATGCAGCTTCCATTGCAGATCTTCCAGTTGTTCGCTTAGAATACTGACCAGATTCGCGAAGGCCAGTATAAAAGGTGTTTCTTTGAGACATGATTTTCTAATTGAAAAGTGAAATTCGTATCTTTAAAACTTGTTTATGAATCGTCAAATGTATGCAACTTAAAGAGAGATTGTGATAGCTTGCACTTGTTCGCACTGATATGACAGCTGAGAATAACGACACATCAAACACGAAAAAGCACCGTTAGCCGCACAACGGGTGTGTGTCGGCGCAGGCGCGTTTGGCTCGGTGCAGGGGACAGCTGAACACTTGTCTGGACAAAATTATAAAACTCAATTTCTTATTCGCGTTTGACAAAAAATGTTAGCTTTTTATGCAGAAAGACACATACAAATATGCCTTTTTAGTTGGGCACAAATGTGGCACTACAAAATGTTTAACTTTGATTCAAATGCGGAACATTTTATATCAATTATTATTCGCGGCACATTGCATTCTGTCCATCATGGTGCCCAAAGTGCGGGTCGGCGCATGCGTGGAACGGCTTGGGATCATGAACGTCGGTCGGCGCATGAACGATTGGATTTACGCAGTGAACGTCCGGTCTTACAGATACTTCTTTTTATGGGTGTGTGCGTGGTTCACTGCAGTGAACACGCGAGCGGTCTTATCGATTATTCTGTTTAAAGGTGTGTGCGGGTTGTTGTTCACATAAAATGTTCACCGCAACGAATTCACCGGTGCGAGCCCGTGTACAGATACCCAATACATCCAAAGATCGAGCGATTTTGATGAATTTGAGGGTAAATCATGAATTTTTCTATTCATTTGGCTGGCTGGGCAGTGCTTCGAAGGTCCTACGAAGGTGTTTGGATGTTGTTGGAATTACGTTTAAAGTGCTTCGAAGGTCCTCCAAAGGTGTTTGGATGTTGTTGGAATTACGTAAAAAGTGCTTCGAAGGTCCTCCGAGGTTGTTTGGATGTTGTTGGAATTACGTAAAAAGTGCTTCGAAGGTCCTCCAAAGGTGTTTGGATGTTTTTGGAATTACGCAAAAAGTGCTTCGAAGGTCCTCCGAAGGTGTTTGGATGTTGTTGGAATTACGTAAAAAGTGCTTCGAAGGTCCTCCAAAGGTGTTTGGATGTTTTTGGAATTACGGAAAAAGTGCTTCGAAGGTCCTCCAACGGTGTTTGGATGTTTTTGGAATTACGCAAAAAGTGCTTCGAAGGTCCTCCGAAGGTGTTTGGATGTTGTTGGAATTACGTTAAAAGTGCTTCGAAGGTCCTCCAAAGGTGTTTGGATGTTTTTGGAATTACGCAAAAAGTGCTTCGAAGGTCCTCCGAAGGTGTTTGGATGTTGTTGGAATTACTTAAAAAGTGCTTCGAAGGTCCTCCAAAGGTGTTTGGATGTTTTTGGAATTACGCAAAAAGTGCTTCGAAGGTCCTCCGAAGGTGTTTGGATGTTGTTGGAATTACGTAAAAAGTGCTTCGAAGGTCCTCCAAAGGTGTTTGGATGTTTTTGGAATTACGGAAAAAGTGCTTCGAAGGTCCTCCAACGGTGTTTGGATGTTTTTGGAATTACGCAAAAAGTGCTTCGAAGGTCCTCCGAAGGTGTTTGGATGTTGTTGGAATTACGTTAAAAGTGCTTCGAAGGTCCTCCAAAGGTGTTTGGATGTTTTTGGAATTACGCAAAAAGTGCTTCGAAGGTCCTCCGAAGGTGTTTGGATGTTGTTGGAATTACTTAAAAAGTGCTTCGAAGGTCCTCCAAAGGTGTTTGGATGTTTTTGGAATTGAGCAAAAAGTGCTTCGAAGGTCCTCCGAAGGTGTTTGGATGTTGTTGGAATTACGTTAAAAGTGCTTCGAAGGTCCTCCAAAGGTGTTTTGATGTTTTTGGAATTACGCAAAAAGTGCTTCGAAGGTCCTCCAACGGTGTTTGGATGTTTTTGGAATTACGCAAAAAGTGCTTCGAAGGTCCTCCGAAGGTGTTTGGATGTTGTTGGAATTACGTAAAAAGTGCTTCGAAGGTCCTCCAAAGGTGTTTGGATGTTTTTGGAATTACGGAAAAAGTGCTTCGAAGGTCCTCCAACGGTGTTTGGATGTTTTTGGAATTACGCAAAAAGTGCTTCGAAGGTCCTCCGAAGGTGTTTGGATGTTTTTGGAATTACGCAAAAAGTGCTTCGAAGGTCCTCCGAAGGTGTTTGGATGTTGTTGGAATTACGTAAAAAGTGCTTCGAAGGTCCTCCAAAGGTGTTTGGATGTTTTTGGAATTACGGAAAAAGTGCTTCGAAGGTCCTCCAACGGTGTTTGGATGTTTTTGGAATTACGCAAAAAGTGCTTCGAAGGTCCTCCGAAGGTGTTTGGATGTTGTTGGAATTACGTTAAAAGTGCTTCGAAGGTCCTCCAAAGGTGTTTGGATGTTGTAAGAATTACGTAAAAAGTGTTTAGAAGTACCTCTAAAGGTGATTGGATATTGTAGGAATTACGTAAAAAGTGGTTCGAAGCACCTACAAAGGTGATTGGATGTTGTAGGAATTACGTAAAAAGTGCTTCGAAGCACCTACAAAGGTGATTGGACGTTGCAGGAATTACGTAAAAAGTGCTTCGAAGCACCTACAAAGGAGATTGGACGTTGTAGGAATTACGTAAAAAGTGCTTCGAAGCACCTACAAAGGTGTTTGGATGATGTAGGAATTACGTAAAAAGTGCTTCGAAGCACCTACAAAGGTGATTGGACGTTGTAGGAATTACGTAAAAAGTGCTTCGAAGCACCTCCAAAGGTGTTTGGATGTTGTAGGAATTACGTAAAAAGTGCTTCGAAGCACCTACAAAGGTGTTTGGATGTTGAAGGAATTACGTAAAAAGTGCTTCGAAGCACCTACAAAGGTGATTGGACGTTGCAGGAATTACGTAAAAAGTGCTTCGAAGCACCTACAAAGGTGTTTGGATGTTGTAGGAATTACGTAAAAAGTGCTTCGAAGCACCTCTAAAGGTGATTGGATGTTGTAGGAATTACGTAAAAAGTGTTTAGAAGTACCTCTAAAGGTGATTGGATATTGTAGGAATTACGTAAAAAGTGCTTCGGAGCACCTCTAAAGGTGATTGGACGTTGTAGGAATTACGTAAAAAGTGCTTCGAAGCACCTACAAAGGTGTTTGGATGTTGCAGGAATTACGTAAAAAGTGCTTCGAAGCACCTACAAAGGTGATTGGACGTTGTAGGAATTACGTAAAAAGTGCTTCGAAGCACCTACAAAGGTGTTTGGATGTTGTAGGAATTACGTAAAAAGTGCTTCGAAGCACCTACAATGGTGTTTGGATGTTGTAGGAATTACGTAAAAAGTGCTTCGAAGCACCTCTAAAGGTGATTGAATGTTGTAGGAATTACGTAAAAAGTGTTTAGAAGTACCTCTAAAGGTGATTGGATGTTGTAGGAATTACGTAAAAAGTGTTTAAAAGTACCTCTAAAGGTGATTGGATGTTGTAGGAATTACGTAAAAAGTGCTTCGAAGCACCTACAAAGGTGATTGGATGTTGAAGGAATTACGTAAAAAGTGCTTCGAAGCACCTACAAAGGTGATTGGACGTTGTAGGAATTACGTAAAAAGTGCTTCGAAGCACCTTCAAAGGTGTTTGGATGTTGTAGGCATTACGTAAAAAGTGCTTCGAAGCACCTACAAAGGTGTTTGGATGTTGAAGGAATTACGTAAAAAGTAGTGTTGTGCTTAATGAATCTTTTGGCGAGATTCATTCATATGAATCTTTTACCTAAGATTCATTCAGATGGATTCATGAATCTTTGCGGATTCGAATATTCAAAGCTTAATGAATTTTTCGAAACCTTAATGAATCTTCATGAATCTTTCATGGTTCTGTCATGAATCTCCCCGATTCTGTCATAGGCGTGGACAATGAGACCAAAAAAAAAAAAAAAAAAGGTGGTCCCTCAACCGACTTTTGGTTGGTGACTTTACATCATTTGGTGTGTCTTTGGGATTCATGAATCTCGCGGCGAAAGATTCATGAATCCCTTATAAGGCAGAGATTCATTCAGATTCCTGAATCTGAATCCGATTTACACAACTCTAGTAAAAAGTGCTTCGAAGCACCTACAAAGGTGTTTGGATGTTGCAGGAATTACGTAAAAAGTGCTTCGAAGCACCTCCAAAGGTGATTGGATGTTGTAGGAATTACGTAAAAAGTGCTTCGAAGCACTTCTAAAGGTGATTGGATGTTGTAGGAATTACGTAAAAAGTGTTTAGAAGCACCTCTAAAGGTGATTGGATGTTGTAGGAATTACTCAAAAAGTGTTTAGGAGCACCTCTAAAGGGTATTGGATGTTGTAGGAATTATGTAAAAAGTGCTTCGAAGCACCTCCAAATGTGATTGAATGTTGTAGGAATTACGTAAAAAGTGCTTCGAAGCACCTACAAAGGTGTTTGGATGTTGCAGGAATTACGTAAAAAGTGCTTCGAAGCACCTACAAAGGTGATTGGATGTTGTAGGAATTACGTAAAAAGTGCTTCGAAGCACTTCTAAAGGTGATTGGATGTTGTAGGAATTACGTAAAAAGTGCTTCGAAGCACCTCTAAAGCTGATTGGATGTTGAAGGAATTACGTAAAAAGTGCTTCGAAGCACCTACAAAGGTGTTTGGATGTTGTAGGAATTACGTAAAAAGTGCTTCGAAGCACTTCTAAAGGTGATTGGATGTTGTAGGAATTACGTAAAAAGTGCTTCGAAGCACTTCTAAAGGTGATTGGATGTTGTAGGAATTACGTAAAAAGTGTTTCGAAGCACCTCCAAAGGTGATTGGATGTTGTAGGAATTACGTAAAAAGTGTTTAGAAGCACCTCTTAAGGTGATTGGATGTTGTAGGAATTACGTAAACAGTGCTTCGAAGCACCTACAAAGGTGTTTGGATGTTGCAGGAGTTACGTAAAAAGTGCTTCGAAGCACCTCTAAAGGTGATTGGATGTTGTAGGAATTACGTAAAAAGTGCTTCGAAGCACCTCTAAAGCTGATTGGATGTTGAAGGAATTACGTAAAAAGTGCTTCGAAGCACCTACAAATTTGTTTGGATGTTGCAGGAATTACGTAAAAAGTGCTTCGAAGCACCTACAAAGGTGATTGGATGTTGTAAGAATTACGTAAAAAGTGCTTCGAAGCACCTACAAAGGAGATTGGACGTTGTTGGAATTACGTAAATATTGCTTCGAAGCACCTTTAAAGGTGTTTGGATGTTGTTGGAATTACGTAAATTTTGCTTCGGAGCACCTTCAAAGGTGTTTGGATGTTGTTGGAATTACGTAAATATTGCTTCGAAGCACCTTTGAAGGTGTTTGGATGTTGTTGGAATTACGTAAATATTGCTTCGAAGCACCTTTAAAGGTGTTTGGATGTTGTTGGAATTACGTAAATATTGCTTCGAAGCACCTTTAACGGTGTTTGGATGTTGTAGGAATTACGTAAATATTGCTTCGAAGCACCTTTAACGGTGTCTGGATGTTGTTGGAATTACGTAAATATTGCTTCGAAGCACCTTTGAAGGTGTTTGGATGTTGTTGGAATTACGTAAATATTGCTTCGAAGCACCTTTGAAGGTGTATGGATGTTGTTGGAATTACGTAAATATTGCTTCGAAGCACCTTTGAAGGTGTATGGATGTTGTTGGAATTACGTAAATATTGCTTCGAAGCACCTTTGGAGGTGTTTGCATGTTGTTGGAATTACGTAAATATTGCTTCGAAGTACCTTTGAAGGTGAATGGATGTTGTTGGAATTACGTAAATATTGCTTCGAAGCACCTTTGAAGGTGTATGGATGTTGTTGGAATTACGTAAATATTGCTTCGAAGTACCTTTGAAGGTGTTTACATGTTGTTGGAATTACGTAAACATTGCTTCGAAGCACCTTTGAAGGTGTATGGATGTTGTTGGAATTTCGTAAATATTGATTCGAAGCACCTTTGAAGGTGTATGGATGTTGTTGGAATTACGTAAATATTGCTTCGAAGCACCTTTGAAGGTGTATGGATGTTGTTGGAATTACGTAAATATTGCTTCGAAGCACCTTTGGAGGTGTTTGCATGTTGTTGGAATTACGTAAATATGGCTTCGAAGTACCTTTGAAGGTGAATGGATGTTGTTGGAATTACGTAAATATTGCTTCGAAGCACCTTTGAAGGTGTATGGATGTTGTTGGAATTACGTAAATATTGCTTCGAAGTACCTTTGAAGGTGTTTACATGTTGTTGGAATTACGTAAACATTGCTTCGAAGCACCTTTGAAGGTGTATGGATGTTGTTGGAATTACGTAAATATTGCTTCGAAGCACCTTTGGAGGTGTTTGTATGTTGTTGGAATTACGTAAATATTGCTTCGAAGCACCTTTGAAGGTGTATGGATGTTGTTGGAATTTCGTAAATATTGCTTCGAAGCACCTTTGGAGGTGTTTGTATGTTGTTGGAATTACGTAAATATTGCTTCGAAGTACCTTTGAAGGTGAATGGATGTTGTTGGAATTACGTAAATATTGCTTCGAAGCACCTTTGAAGGTGTATGGATGTTGTTGGAATTACGTAAATATTGCTTCGAAGTACCTTTGAAGGTGTTTACATGTTGTTGGAATTACGTAAACATTGCTTCGAAGCACCTTTGAAGGTGTATGGATGTTGTTGGAATTACGTAAATATTGCTTCGAAGCACCTTTGAAGGTGTATGGATGTTGTTGGAATTACGTAAATATTGCTTCGAAGTACCTTTGAAGGTGTTTACATGTTGTTGGAATTACGTAAACATTGCTTCGAAGTACCTTTGAAGGTGAATGGATGTTGTTGGAATTACGTAAATATTGCTTCGAAGCACCTTTGAAGGTGTATGGATGTTGTTGGAATTACGTAAATATTGCTTCGAAGCACCTTTGAAGGTGTATGGATGTTGTTGGAATTACGTAAATATTGCTTCGAAGCACCTTTGAAGGTGTATGGATGTTGTTGGAATTACGTAAATATTGCTTCGAAGCACCTTTGGAGGTGTTTGTATGTTGTTGGAATTACGTAAATATTGCTTCGAAGCACCTTTGAAGGTGTATGGATGTTGTTGGAATTTCGTAAATATTGCTTCGAAGCACCTTTGAAGGTGTATGGATGTTGTTGGAATTACGTAAATATTGCTTCGAAGCACCTTTGAAGGTGTATGGATGTTGTTGGAATTACGTAAATATTGCTTCGAAGTACCTTTGAAGGTGTTTACATGTTGTTGGAATTACGTAAACATTGCTTCGAAGCACCTTTGAAGGTGTATGGATGTTGTTGGAATTACGTAAATATTGCTTCGAAGCACCTTTGAAGGTGTATGGATGTTGTTGGAATTACGTAAATATTGCTTCGAAGCACCTTTGGAGGTGTTTGCATGTTGTTGGAATTACGTAAATATTGCTTCGAAGTACCTTTGAAGGTGAATGGATGTTGTTGGAATTACGTAAATATTGCTTCGAAGCACCTTTGAAGGTGTATGGATGTTGTTGGAATTACGTAAATATTGCTTCGAGAACCTTTGAAGGTGAATGGATGTTCTTGGAATTACGTAAATATTGCTTCGAAGCACCTTTGAAGGTGTATGGATGTTGTTGGAATTACGTAAATATTGCTTCGAAGCACCTTTGGAGGTGTTGGTATGTTGTTGGAATTACGTAAATATTGCTTCGAAGTACCTTTGAAGGTGAATGGATGTTGTTGGAATTACGTAAATATTGCTTCGAAGCACCTTTGAAGGTGTTTGAATGTTGTTGGAATTACGTAAATATTGCTTCGAAGCACCTTTGGAGGTGTTTGTATGTTGTTGGAATTACGTAAATATTGCTTCGAAGTACCTTTGAAGGTGAATGGATGTTGTTGGAATTTCGTAAATATTGCTTCGAAGCACCTTTGAAGGTGTATGGATGTTGTTGGAATTACGTAAATATTGCTTCGAAGCACCTTTGAAGGTGTATGGATGTTGTTGGAATTACGTAAATATTGCTTCGAAGCACCTTTGGAGGTGTTTGTATGTTGTTGGAATTACGTAAATATTGCTTCGAAGCACCTTTGAAGGTGTATGGATGTTGTTGGAATTTCGTAAATATTGCTTCGAAGCACCTTTGAAGGTGTATGGATGTTGTTGGAATTACGTAAATATTGCTTCGAAGCACCTTTGAAGGTGTATGGATGTTGTTGGAATTACGTAAATATTGCTTCGAAGCACCTTTGGAGGTGTTTGTATGTTGTTGGAATTACGTAAATATTGCTTCGAAGCACCTTTGAAGGTGTATGGATGTTGTTGGAATTACGTAAATATTGCTTCGAAGCACCTTTGAAGGTGTATGGATGTTGTTGGAATTACGTAAATATTGCTTCGAAGCACCTTTGAAGGTGTATGGATGTTGTTGGAATTACGTAAATATTGCTTCGAAGCAGCTTTGGAGGTGTTTGCATGTTGTTGGAATTACGTAAATATTGCTTCGAAGTACCTTTGAAGGTGAATGGATGTTGTTGGAATTACGTAAATATTGCTTCGAAGCACCTTTGAAGGTGTATGGATGTTGTTGGAATTACGTAAATATTGCTTCGAAGCACCTTTGAAGGTGTATGGATGTTGTTGGAATTACGTAAATATTGCTTCGAAGCACCTTTGAAGGTGTATGGATGTTGTTGGAATTACGTAAATATTGCTTCGAAGCACCTTTGAAGGTGTATGGATGTTGTTGGAATTTCGTAAATATTGCTTCGAAGTACCTTTGAAGGTGAATGGATGTTGTTGGAATTACGTAAATATTGCTTCGAAGCACCTTTGAAGGTGTATGGATGTTGTTGGAATTTCGTAAATATTGCTTCGAAGCACCTTTGAAGGTGTATGGATGTTGTTGGAATTACGTAAATATTGCTTCGAAGCACCTTTGAAGGTGTATGGATGTTGTTGGAATTACGTAAATATTGCTTCGAAGCACCTTTGGAGGTGTTTGCATGTTGTTGGAATTACGTAAATATTGCTTCGAAGTACCTTTGAAGGTGAATGGATGTTGTTGGAATTACGTAAATATTGCTTCGAAGTACCTTTGAAGGTGTTTACATGTTGTTGGAATTACGTAAACATTGCTTCGAAGCACCTTTGAAGGTGTATGGATGTTGTTGGAATTACGTAAATATTGCTTCGAAGCACCTTTGGAGGTGTTTGCATGTTGTTGGAATTACGTAAATATTGCTTCGAAGCACCTTTGAAGGTGAATGGATGTTGTTGGAAATACGTAAATATTGCTTCGAAGCACCTTTGAAGGTGTATGGATGTTGTTGGAATTACGTAAATATTGCTTCGAAGCACCTTTGAAGGTGTATGGATGTTGTTGGAATTTCGTAAATATTGCTTCGAAGCACCTTTGAAGGTGTATGGATGTTGTTGGAATTACGTAAATATTGCTTCGAAGCACCTTTGAAGGTGTATGGATGTTGTTGGAATTACGTAAATATTGCTTCGAAGCAGCTTTGGAGGTGTTTGCATGTTGTTGGAATTACGTAAATATTGCTTCGAAGTACCTTTGAAGGTGAATGGATGTTGTTGGAATTACGTAAATATTGCTTCGAAGCACCTTTGAAGGTGTATGGATGTTGTTGGAATTACGTAAATATTGCTTCGAAGCACCTTTGAAGGTGTATGGATGTTGTTGGAATTACGTAAATATTGCTTCGAAGCACCTTTGAAGGTGTATGGATGTTGTTGGAATTACGTAAATATTGCTTCGAAGCACCTTTGAAGGTGTATGGATGTTGTTGGAATTTCGTAAATATTGCTTCGAAGTACCTTTGAAGGTGAATGGATGTTGTTGGAATTACGTAAATATTGCTTCGAAGCACCTTTGAAGGTGTATGGATGTTGTTGGAATTTCGTAAATATTGCTTCGAAGCACCTTTGAAGGTGTATGGATGTTGTTGGAATTACGTAAATATTGCTTCGAAGCACCTTTGAAGGTGTATGGATGTTGTTGGAATTACGTAAATATTGCTTCGAAGCACCTTTGGAGGTGTTTGCATGTTGTTGGAATTACGTAAATATTGCTTCGAAGTACCTTTGAAGGTGAATGGATGTTGTTGGAATTACGTAAATATTGCTTCGAAGTACCTTTGAAGGTGTTTACATGTTGTTGGAATTACGTAAACATTGCTTCGAAGCACCTTTGAAGGTGTATGGATGTTGTTGGAATTACGTAAATATTGCTTCGAAGCACCTTTGGAGGTGTTTGCATGTTGTTGGAATTACGTAAATATTGCTTCGAAGCACCTTTGAAGGTGAATGGATGTTGTTGGAAATACGTAAATATTGCTTCGAAGCACCTTTGAAGGTGTATGGATGTTGTTGGAATTACGTAAATATTGCTTCGAAGCACCTTTGAAGGTGTATGGATGTTGTTGGAATTACGTAAATATTGCTTCGAAGCACCTTTGAAGGTGTATGGATGTTGTTAGAATTTCGTAAATATTGCTTCGAAGTACCTTTGAAGGTGAATGGATGTTGTTGGAATTACGTAAATATTGCTTCGAAGCACCTTTGAAGGTGTATGGATGTTGTTGGAATTACGTAAATATTGCTTCGAAGTACCTTTGAAGGTGTTTACATGTTGTTGGAATTACGTAAACATTGCTTCGAAGCACCTTTGAAGGTGTATGGATGTTGTTGGAATTACGTAAACATTGCTTCGAAGCACCTTTGAAGGTGTATGGATGTTGTTGGAATTACGTAAATATTGCTTCGAAGCACCTTTGAAGGTGTTTGAATGTTGTTGGAATTACGTAAATATTGCTTCGAAGCACTTTTAAAGGTGTTTGGATGTTTTTGGAATTACGTAAATATTGCTTCGAAGCAACTTTAAAGGTGTTTGGATGTTGTTGGAATTACGTAAATATTGCTTCGAAGCACCTTTAAAGGTGTTTGGATGTTGTTGGAATTACGTAAATATTGCTTCGAAGCACTTTTAAAGGTGTTTGGATGTTGTTGGAATTACGTAAATATGGCTTCGAAGCACCTTTGAAGGTGTATGGATGTTGTTGGAATTACGTAAATATTGCTTCGAAGTACCTTTGAAGGTGAATGGATGTTGTTGGAATTACGTAAATATTGCTTCGAAGTACCTTTGAAGGTGTTTACATGTTGTTGGAATTACGTAAACATTGCTTCGAAGCACCTTTAAAGGTGTTTTTATGTTGTTGGAATTACGTAAATATTGCTTCGAAGTACCTTTTAAGGAGTTTGGATGTTGTTGGAATTACGTAAATATTGCTCCGAAGCACCTTTGAAGGTGTTTGGATGTTGTTGGAATTACGTAAATATTGCTTCGAAGCACCTTTGAAGGTGTTTGGATGTTGTTGGAATTACGTAAATATTGCTTCGAAGCACCTTTGAAGGTGTTTGGATGTTGTTGGAATTACGTAAATATTGCTTCGAAGCACCTTTGAAGGTGTTTGGATGTTGTTGGAATTACGTAAATATTGCTTCGAAGCACTTTTAAAGGTGTTTGGATGTTTTTGGAATTACGTAAATATTGCTTCGAAGCACTTTTAAAGGTGTTTGGATGTTGTTGGAATTACATAAATATTGCTTCGAAGCACCTTTGAAGGTGTTTGGATGTTGTTGGAATTACGTAAATATTGCTTCGAAGCACCTTTGAAGGTGTTTGGATGTTGTTGGAATTACGTAAATATTGCTTCGAAGCACCTTTGAAGGTGTTTGAATGTTGTTGGAATTACGTAAATATTGCTTCGAAGCACCTTTAAAGGTGTTTGGATGTTGTTGGAATTACGTAAATATTGCTTCGAAGCACCTTTAAAGGAGTTTGGATGTTGTTGGAATTACGTAAATATTGCTTCGAAGCACCTTTGAAGGTGTTTGGATGTTGTTGGAATTACGTAAATATTGCTTCGAAGCACCTTTGAAGGTGTTTGGAAGTTGTTGGAATTACGTAAATATTGCTTCGAAGCACCTTTGAAGGTGTTTGGATGTTGTTGGAATTACGTAAATATTGCTTCGAAGCACCTTTAAAGGTGTCTGGATGTTGTTGGAATTACGTAAATATTGCTTCGAAGCACCTTTAAAGGTGTCTGGATGTTGTTGGAATTACGTAAATATTGCTTCGAAGCACCTTTGAAGGTGTTTGGATGTTGTTGGAATTACGTAAATATTGCTTCGAAGCACCTTTGAAGGTGTTTGAATGTTGTTGGAATTACGTAAATATTGCTTCGAAGCACCTTTAAAGGTGTTTGGATGTTGTTGGAATTACGTAAATATTGCTTCGAAGCACCTTTAAAGGAGTTTGGATGTTGTTGGAATTACGTAAATATTGCTTCGAAGTACCTTTGAAGGTGTTTACATGTTGTTGGAATTACGTAAACATTGCTTCGAAGCACCTTTAAAGGTGTTTGGATGTTGTTGGAATTACGTAAATATTGCTTCGAAGTACCTTTTAAGGAGTTTGGATGTTGTTGGAATTACGTAAATATTGCTCCGAAGCACCTTTGAAGGTGTTTGGATGTTGTTGGAATTACGTAAATATTGCTTCGAAGCACCTTTGAAGGTGTTTGGATGTTGTTGGAATTACGTAAATATTGCTTCGAAGCACCTTTGAAGGTGTTTGGATGTTGTTGGAATTACGTAAATATTGCTTCGAAGCACCTTTGAAGGTGTTTGGATGTTGTTGGAATTACGTAAATATTGCTTCGAAGCACTTTTAAAGGTGTTTGGATGTTTTTGGAATTACGTAAATATTGCTTCGAAGCACTTTTAAAGGTGTTTGGATGTTGTTGGAATTACATAAATATTGCTTCGAAGCACCTTTGAAGGTGTTTGAATGTTGTTGGAATTACGTAAATATTGCTTCGAAGCACCTTTGAAGGTGTTTGGATGTTGTTGGAATTACATAAATATTGCTTCGAAGCACCTTTGAAGGTGTTTGAATGTTGTTGGAATTACGTAAATATTGCTTCGAAGCACCTTTAAAGGTGTTTGGATGTTGTTGGAATTACGTAAATATTGCTTCGAAGCACCTTTAAAGGAGTTTGGATGTTGTTGGAATTACGTTAATATTGCTTCGAAGCACCTTTGAAGGTGTTTGGATGTTGTTGGAATTACGTAAATATTGCTTCGAAGCACCTTTGAAGGTGTTTGGAAGTTGTTGGAATTACGTAAATATTGCTTCGAAGCACCTTTGAAG
>NW_026525434.1:300000-438107 GCF_943734705.1 Anopheles coustani | reverse complement strand
ACGAGGAAACTGCTTCGAAGCAACATAAAAGTTGTTTAAGCGTGGTTGGAAATACAGGGAAACTGCTTCGAAGCACCTTAAAAGTTGTTTAAGCGTGGTTGGAACTACGAGGAAACTGCTTCGAAGCAACAAAAAACTTGTTTCAACGTGGTTGGAACTACGGGGAAACTGCTTCAAAGCACCTTAAAAGTTGTTTCAACGTGGTTGGAACTACGAGGAAACTGCTTCGAAGCAACATAAAAGTTGTTTAAGCGTGGTTGGAATACGGGGAAACTGCTTCGAAGCACCTCAAAAGTTGTTTCAACGTGGTTGGAAATACGAGGAAACTGCTTCGAAGCACCTTAAAAGTTGTTTCAACGTGGTTGGAAATACGAGGAAACTGCTTCGAAGCACCTTACAAGTTGTTTCAACGTGGTTGGAAATACGAGGAAACTGCTTCAAAGCACCTTAAAAGTTGTTTCAACGTGGTTGGAACTACGAGGAAACTGCTTCGAAGCACCTTAAAAGTTGTTTCAACGTGGTTGGAACTACGAGGAAACTGCTTCGAAGCACCTTAAAAGTTGTTTCAACGTGGTTGGAACTACGAGGAAACTGCTTCGAAGCAACAAAAAACTTGTTTCAACGTGGTTGTAAATACGAGGAAACTGCTTCAAAGCACCTTAAAAGTTGTTTCAACGTGGTTGAACTACGAGGAAACTGCTTCGAAGCACCTTAAAAGTTGTTTAAGCGTGGTTGGAAATACGAGGAAACTGCTTCGAAGCACCTTAAAAGTTGTTTCAACGTGGTTGGAACTACGAGGAAACTGCTTCGAAGCACCTTAGAAGTTGTTTCAACGTGGTTGGAAATACGAGGAAACTGCTTCGAAGCACCTTAAAAGTTGTTTAAGCGTGGTTGGAAATACGAGGAAACTGCTTCGAAGCACCTTAGAAGTTGTTTCAACGTGGTTGGAACTACGAGGAAACTGCTTCGAAGCACCTTAGAAGTTGTTTCAACGTGGTTGGAACTACGAGGAAACTGCTTCGAAGCAACATAAAAGTTGTTTAAGCGTGGTTGGAAATACGGGGAAACTGCTTCGAAGCACCTCAAAAGTTGTTTCAACGTGGTTGGAAATACGAGGAAACTGCTTCGAAGCACCTTAAAAGTTGTTTCAACGTGGTTGTAAATACGAGGAAACTGCTTCAAAGCACCTTAAAAGTTGTTTCAACGTGGTTGGAACTACGAGGAAACTGCTTCGAAGCACCTTAAAAGTTGTTTAAGCGTGGTTGGAAATACGAGGAAACTGCTTCGAAGCACCTTAAAAGTTGTTTAAGCGTGGTTGGAAATACGAGGAAACTGCTTCGAAGCACCTTAGAAGTTGTTTCAACGTGGTTGGAACTACGAGGAAACTGCTTCGAAGCACCTTAGAAGTTGTTTCAACGTGGTTGGAACTACGAGGAAACTGCTTCGAAGCAGCATAAAAGTTGTTTAAGCGTGGTTGGAAATACGGGGAAACTGCTTCGAAGCACCTTAAAAGTTGTTTCAACGTGGTTGGAACTACGAGGAAACTGCTTCGAAGCAACAAAAAACTTGTTTCAACGTGGTTGTAAATACGAGGAAACTGCTTCAAAGCACCTTAAAAGTTGTTTCAACGTGGTTGGAACTACGAGGAAACTGCTTCGAAGCACCTTAAAAGTTGTTTAAGCGTGGTTGGAAATACGAGGAAACTGCTTCGAAGCACCTTAAAAGTTGTTTCAACGTGGTTGGAACTACGAGGAAACTGCTTCGAAGCACCTTAGAAGTTGTTTCAACGTGGTTGGAAATACGAGGAAACTGCTTCGAAGCACCTTAAAAGTTGTTTAAGCGTGGTTGGAAATACGAGGAAACTGCTTCGAAGCACCTTAAAAGTTTTTTAAGCGTGGTTGGAAATACGAGGAAACTGCTTCGAAGCACCTTAGAAGTTGTTTCAACGTGGTTGGAACTACGAGGAAACTGCTTCGAAGCAACATAAAAGTTGTTTAAGCGTGGTTGGAAATACGGGGAAACTGCTTCGAAGCACCTCAAAAGTTGTTTCAACGTGGTTGGAAATACGAGGAAACTGCTTCGAAGCACCTTAAAAGTTGTTTCAACGTGGTTGGAAATACGAGGAAACTGCTTCGAAGCACCTTACAAGTTGTTTCAACGTGGTTGGAAATACGAGGAAACTGCTTCGAAGCACCTTAAAAGTTGTTTCAACGTGGTTGGAACTACGAGGAAACTGCTTCGAAGCACCTTAAAAGTTGTTTCAACGTGGTTGGAACTACGAGGAAACTGCTTCGAAGCACCTTAAAAGTTGTTTCAACGTGGTTGGAACTACGAGGAAACTGCTTCGAAGCAACAAAAAACTTGTTTCAACGTGGTTGTAAATACGAGGAAACTGCTTCAAAGCACCTTAAAAGTTGTTTCAACGTGGTTGGAACTACGAGGAAACTGCTTCGAAGCACCTTAAAAGTTGTTTAAGCGTGGTTGGAAATACGAGGAAACTGCTTCGAAGCACCTTCGAAGTTGTTTTAGCGTGGTTGGAAATACGAGGAAACTGCTTCGAAGCACCTTAGAAGTTGTTTCAACGTGGTTGGAAATACGAGGAAACTGCTTCGAAGCACCTTAAAAGTTGTTTAAGCGTGGTTGGAAATACGAGGAAACTGCTTCGAAGCACCTTAGAAGTTGTTTCAACGTGGTTGGAAATACGAGGAAACTGCTTCGAAGCACCTTAAAAGTTGTTTCAACGTGGTTGGAAATACGAGGAAACTGCTTCGAAGCACCTTAAAAGTTTTTTAAGCGTGGTTGGAAATACGAGGAAACTGCTTCGAAGCACCTTAGAAGTTGTTTCAACGTGGTTGTAAATACGAGGAAACTGCTTCGAAGCAACAAAAAACTTGTTTCAACGTGGTTGTAAATACGAGGAAACTGCTTCGAAGCACCTTAAAAGTTGTTTCAACGTGGTTGGAACTACGAGGAAACTGCTTCGAAGCACCTTAAAAGTTGTTTAAGCGTGGTTGGAAATACGAGGAAACTGCTTCGAAGCACCTTCAAAATTGTTTAAGCGTGGTTGGAAATACGGGGAAACTGCTTCGAAGCACCTCAAAAAAAGTTTCAACGTGGTTGGAAATACGAGGAAACTGCTTCGAAGCACCTTAAAAGTTGTTTAAGCGTGGTTGGAAATACGAGGAAACTGCTTCGAAGCACCTTAGAAGTTGTTTCAACGTGGTTGGAAATACGAGGAAACTGCTTCGAAGCACCTTAAAAGTTGTTTCAACGTGGTTGGAAATACGAGGAAACTGCTTCGAAGCACCTTAAAAGTTTTTTAAGCGTGGTTGGAAATACGAGGAAACTGCTTCGAAGCACCTTAGAAGTTGTTTCAACGTGGTTGGAACTACGAGGAAACTGCTTCGAAGCACCTTAAAAGTTATTTCAACGTGGTTGGAACTACGAGGAAACTGCTTCGAAGCACCTTAAAAGTTATTTCAACGTGGTTGGAAATACGAGGAAACTGCTTCGAAGCACCTTAAAAGTTGTTTCAACGTGGTTGGAACTACGAGGAAACTGTTTCGAAGCAACATAAAAGTTGTTTAAGCGTGGTTGGAAATACAGGGAAACTGCTTCGAAGCACCTTAAAAGTTGTTTAAGCGTGGTTGGAACTTCGAGGAAACTGCTCCGAAGCAACAAAAAACTTGTTTCAACGTGGTTGTAAATACGAGGAAACTGCTTCAAAGCACCTTAAAAGTTGTTTCAACGTGGTTGGAACTACGACGAAACTGCTTCGAAGCACCTTCAAAATTGTTTAAGCGTGGTTGGAAATACGGGGAAACTGCTTCGAAGCACCTCAAAAAAAGTTTCAACGTGGTTGGAAATACGAGGAAACTGCTTCGAAGCACCTTAGAAGTTGTTTCAACGTGGTTGGAAATACGAGGAAACTGCTTCGAAGCACCTTAAAAGTTGTTTCAACGTGGTTGGAACTACGAGGAAACTGCTTCGAAGCAACATAAAAGTTGTTTAAGCGTGGTTGGAAATACAGGGAAACTGCTTCGAAGCACCTTAAAAGTTGTTTAAGCGTGGTTGGAACTTCGAGGAAACTGCTTCGAAGCAACAAAAAACTTGTTTCAACGTGGTTGTAAATACGAGGAAACTGCTTCGAAGCACCTTAAAAGTTGTTTCAACGTGGTTGGAAATACGAGGAAACTGCTTCGAAGCACCTTAAAAGTTGTTTCAACGTGGTTGGAAATACGAGGAAACTGCTTCAAAGCACCTTAAAAGTTGTTTAAGCGTGGTTGGAACTACGAGGAAACTGCTTCGAAGCACCTTAAAAGTTGTTTAAGCGTGGTTGGAAATACGAGGAATCTGCTTCGAAGCACCTTAAAAGTTGTTTCAACGTGGTTGGAACTACGAGGAAACTGTTTCGAAGCAACATAAAAGTTGTTTCAACGTGGTTAGAAATACGAGGAAACTGCTTCGAAGCACCTTAAAAGTTGTTTCAACGTGGTTGGAAATACGAGGAAACTGCTTCGAAGCACCTTAAAAGTTGTTTCAACGTGGTTGGAACTACGAGGAAACTGCTTCAAAGCACCTTAAAAGTTGTTTAAGCGTGGTTGGAACTACGAGGAAACTGCTTCGAAGCACCTTAAAAGTTGTTTAAGCGTGGTTGGAAATACGAGGAATCTGCTTCGAAGCACCTTAAAAGTTGTTTCAACGTGGTTGGAACTACGAGGAAACTGTTTCGAAGCAACATAAAAGTTGTTTCAACGTGGTTGGAAATACGAGGAAACTGCTTCAAAGCACCTTAAAAGTTGTTTAAGCGTGGTTGGAACTACGAGGAAACTGCTTCGAAGCACCTTAAAAGTTGTTTCAACGTGGTTGGAACTACGAGGAAACTGCTTCGAAGCAACATAAAAGTTGTTTAAGCGTGGTTGGAAATACGGGGAAACTGCTTCGAAGCACCTCAAAAGTTGTTTCAACGTGGTTGGAAATACGAGGAAACTGCTTCGAAGCACCTTGAAAGTTGTTTCAACGTGGTTGAAAGTACTTTCAACGTGGTTGAAAGTTGTTTGAGCGTGGTTGGAAATACGAGGAAACTGCTTCGAAGCACCTTAAAAGTTGTTTAAGCGTGGGTGGAAATACGAGGAAACTGCTTCGAAGCACATTAAAAGTTGTTTAAGCGTGGTTGGAAATACGGGGAAACTGCTTCGAAGCACCTCAAAAAATGTTTCAACGTGGTTGGAAATACGAGGAAACTGCTTCGAAGCACCTTAAAAGTTGTTTAAGCGTGGTTGGAAATACGAGGAAACTGCTTCGAAGCACCTTAAAAGTTGTTTCAACGTGGTTGGAAATACGAGGAAACTGCTTCGAAGCACCTTAAAAGTTGTTTCAACGTGGTTGGAAATACGAGGAAACTGCTTCAAAGCACCTTAAAAGTTGTTTCAACGTGGTTGGAACTACGAGGAAACTGCTTCGAAGCAACATAAAAGTTGTGTAAGCGTGGTTGGAAATACGGGGAAACTGCTTCAAAGCACCTTAAAAGTTGTTTAAGCGTGGTTGGAAATACGAGGAAACTGCTTCGAAGCACCTTAAAAGTTGTTTCAACGTGGTTGGAACTACGAGGAAACTGCTTCGAAGCAACATAAAAGTTGTTTAAGCGTGGTTGGAAATACGGGGAAACTGCTTCGAAGCACCTCAAAAGTTGTTTCAACGTGGTTGGAAATACGAGGAAACTGCTTCAAAGCACCTTAAAAGTTGTTTAAGCGTGGTTGGAAATACGAGGAAACTGCTTCGAAGCACCTTAAAAGTTGTTTCAACGTGGTTGGAACTACGAGGAAACTGCTTCGAAGCAACATAAAAATTGTTTAAGCGTGGTTGGAAATACGGGGAAACTGCTTCGAAGCACCTCAAAAGTTGTTTCAACGTGGTTGGAACTACGAGGAAACTGCTTCGAAGCAACATAAAAGTTGTTTAAGCGTGGTTGGAAATACGGGGAAACTGCTTCGAAGCACCTCAAAAGTTGTTTCAACGTGGTTGGAAATACGAGGAAACTGCTTCGAAGCAACATAAAAGTTGTTTCAACGTGGTTAGAAATACGAGGAAACTGCTTCGAAGCACCTTAAAAAATGTTTCAACGTGGTTGGAACTACGAGGAAACTGCTTCGAAGCAACATAAAAGTTGTTTAAGCGTGGTTGGAAATACGGGGAAACTGCTTCGAAGAACCTTAAAAGTTGTTTCAACGTGGTTGGAACTACGAGGAAACTGCTTCAAAGCAACATAAAAGTTGTTTCAACGTGGTTAGAAATACGAGAAAACTGCTTCGAAGCACCTTAAAAAATGTTTCAACGTGGTTGGAACTACGAGGAAACTGCTTCGAAGCAACATAAAAGTTGTTTAAGCGTGGTTGAAAATACGGGGAAACTGCTTCGAAGCACCTCAAAAGTTGTTTCAACGTGGTTGGAAATACGAGGAAACTGCTTCAAAGCACCTTAAATGTTGTTTAAGCGTGGTTGGAAATACGGGGAAACTGCTTCGAAGCACCTTCAAAATTGTTTAAGCGTGGTTGAAAGTACTTTCAACGTGGTTGAAAGTTGTTTGAGCGTGGTTGGAAATACGAGGAAACTGCTTCGAAGCACCTTAAAAGTTGTTTAAGCGTGGGTGGAAATACGAGGAAACTGCTTCGAAGCACCTTAAAAGTTGTTTCAACGTGGTTGGAACTACGAGGAAACTGCTTCGAAGCAACATAAAAATTGTTTAAGCGTGGTTGGAAATACGGGGAAACTGCTTCGAAGCACCTCAAAAGTTGTTTCAACGTGGTTGGAACTACGAGGAAACTGCTTCGAAGCAACATAAAAGTTGTTTAAGCGTGGTTGGAAATACGGGGAAACTGCTTCGAAGCACCTCAAAAGTTGTTTCAACGTGGTTGGAAATACGAGGAAACTGCTTCGAAGCAACATAAAAGTTGTTTCAACGTGGTTAGAAATACGAGGAAACTGCTTCGAAGCACCTTAAAAAATGTTTCAACGTGGTTGGAACTACGAGGAAACTGCTTCGAAGCAACATAAAAGTTGTTTAAGCGTGGTTGGAAATACGGGGAAACTGCTTCGAAGAACCTTAAAAGTTGTTTCAACGTGGTTGGAACTACGAGGAAACTGCTTCAAAGCAACATAAAAGTTGTTTCAACGTGGTTAGAAATACGAGAAAACTGCTTCGAAGCACCTTAAAAAATGTTTCAACGTGGTTGGAACTACGAGGAAACTGCTTCGAAGCAACATAAAAGTTGTTTAAGCGTGGTTGGAAATACGGGGAAACTGCTTCGAAGCACCTCAAAAGTTGTTTCAACGTGGTTGGAAATACGAGGAAACTGCTTCGAAGCAACATAAAAGTTGTTTCAACGTGGTTAGAAATACGAGGAAACTGCTTCGAAGCACCTTCAAAATTGTTTAAGCGTGGTTGAAAGTACTTTCAACGTGGTTGAAAGTTGTTTGAGCGTGGTTGGAAATACGAGGAAACTGCTTCGAAGCACCTTAAAAGTTGTTTAAGCGTGGGTGGAAATACGAGGAAACTGCTTCGAAGCAACATAAAAATTGTTTAAGCTTGGTTGGAAATACGGGGAAACTGCTTCGAAGCACCTCAAAAGTTGTTTCAACGTGGTTGGAACTACGAGGAAACTGCTTCGAAGCAACATAAAAGTTGTTTCAACGTGGTTAGAAATACGAGAAAACTGCTTCGAAGCACCTTAAAAAATGTTTCAACGTGGTTGGAACTACGAGGAAACTGCTTCGAAGCAACATAAAAGTTGTTTAAGCGTGGTTGGAAATACGGGGAAACTGCTTCGAAGCACCTCAAAAGTTGTTTCAACGTTATTGGAAATACGAGGAAACTGCTTCAAAGCACCTTAAATGTTGTTTAAGCGTGGTTGGAAATACGGGGAAACTGCTTCGAAGCACCTCAAAAGTTGTTTCAACGTGGTTGGAAATACGAGGAAACTGCTTCGAAGCAACAAAAAACTTGTTTCAACGTGGTTGTAAATACGAGGAAACTGCTTCGAAGCACCTTGAAAGTTGTTTCAACGTGGTTGAAAGTACTTTCAACGTGGTTGAAAGTTGTTTGAGCGTGGTTGGAAATACGAGGAAACTGCTTCGAAGCACCTTAAAAGTTGTTTAAGCGTGGGTGGAAATACGAGGAAACTGCTTCGAAGCAACATAAAAGTTGTTTAAGCGTGGTTGGAAATACGAGGAAACTGCTTCGAAGCACCTTAAAAGTTGTTTAAGCGTGGGTGGAAATACGAGGAAACTGCTTCGAAGCAACATAAAAGTTGTTTAAGCGTGGTTGGAAATAGGAGGAAACTGCTTCGAAGCACCTCAAAAAATGTTTCAACGTGGTTGGAAATACGAGGAAACTACTTCGAAGCACCTTAAAAGATGTTTAAGCGTGGTTGGAAATACGAGGAAACTGCTTCGAAACACCTTAAAAGTTGTTTCAACGTGGTTGGAACTACGAGGAAACTGCTTCGAAGCAACAAAAAAGTTGTTTCAACGTGGTTAGAAATACGAGGAAACTGCTTCGAAGCACCTTAAAAGTTGTTTCAACGTGGATGGAAATACGAGGAAACTGCTTCGAAGCACCTTAAAAGTTGTTTCAACGTGGTCGGAAATACGAGGAAACTGCTTCGAAGCACCTTAAAAGTTGTTTCAACGTGGTTGGAACTACGAGGAAACTGCTTCGAAGCAACATAAAAGTTGTTTAAGCGTGTTTGGAAATACGAGGAAACTGCTTCGAAGCACCTTAGAAGTTGTTTTAGCGTGTTTGGAAATACGAGGAATCTGCTTCGAAGCACCTTAGAAGTTGTTTTAGCGTGTTTGGAAATACGAGGAAACTGCTTCGAAGCACCTTAGAAGTTGTTTTAGCGTGTTTGGAAATACGAGGAAACTGCTTCGAAGCACCTTCGAAAGTGTTTTAGCGTGTTTGGAAATACGAGGAAACTGCTTCGAAGCACCTTAAAAGTTGTTTCAGCGTGTTTGGAAGTACGAGAAAACTGCTTCGGAACACCTAAGAAATTGTTTTAGCGTGTTTGGAAATACGAGGAAACTGCTTCGAAGCACCTAAGAAGTTGTTTTAGCGTGTTTGGAAATACGAGGAAACTGCTTCGAAGCACCTTAGAAATTGTTTTAGCGTTTTTGGAAACACGAGGAATCTGCTTCGAAGCACCTTCGAAAGTGTTTTAGCGTGTTTGGAAATACGAGGAAACTGCTTCGAAGCACCTTGGAAGTTGTTTTAGCGTGTTTGGAAATACGAGAAAACTGCTTCAAAGCACCTTGGAAGTTGTTTAAGCGTGTTTGGAAATACGAGGAAACTGCTTCGGAGCACCTTGGAAGTTGTTTTAGCGTGTTTGGAAATACAAGGAATCTGCTTCGAAGCACCTTCGAAAGTGTTTTAGCGTGTTTGGAAATACGAGGAAACTGCTTCGAAGCACCTTAAAAGTTGTTTTAGCGTGTTTGGAAATACGAGGAAACTGCTTCGAAGCACCTTAGAAGTTGTTTTAGCGTGTTTGGAAATACGAGGAAACTGCTTCGGAGCACCTTGGAAGTTGTTTTAGCGTGTTTGGAAATACGAGAAAACTGCTTCGAAGCACCTTCGAAAGTGTTTTAGCGTGTTTGGAAATACGAGGAAACTGCTTCGAAGCACCTTAGAAGTTGTTTAAGCGTGTTTGGAAATACGAGGAAACTGCTTCGAAACACCTTAGAAGTTGTTTAAGCGTGCTTGGAAATACGAGGAATCTGCTTCGAAGCACCTTAGAAGTTGTTTTAGCGTGTTTGGAAATACGAGGAAACTGCTTCGAAGCACCTTAGAAGTTGTTTAAGCGTGGTTGGAAATACGGGGAAACTGCTTCGAAGCACCTCAAAAGTTGTTTCAACGTGGTTGGAAATACGAGGAAACTGCTTCGAAGCAACAAAAAACTTGTTTCAACGTGGTTGTAAATACGAGGAAACTGCTTCGAAGCACCTTGAAAGTTGTTTCAACGTGGTTGAAAGTACTTTCAACGTGGTTGAAAGTTGTTTGAGCGTGGTTGGAAATACGAGGAAACTGCTTCGAAGCACCTTAAAAGTTGTTTAAGCGTGGGTGGAAATACGAGGAAACTGCTTCGAAGCAACATAAAAGTTGTTTAAGCGTGGTTGGAAATACGAGGAAACTGCTTCGAAGCACCTTAAAAGTTGTTTAAGCGTGGGTGGAAATACGAGGAAACTGCTTCGAAGCAACATAAAAGTTGTTTAAGCGTGGTTGGAAATAGGAGGAAACTGCTTCGAAGCAACATAAAAGTTGTTTAAGCGTGTTTGGAAATACGAGGAAACTGCTTCGAAGCACCTTAGAAGTTGTTTTAGCGTGTTTGGAAATACGAGGAATCTGCTTCGAAGCACCTTAGAAGTTGTTTTAGCGTGTTTGGAAATACGAGGAAACTGCTTCGAAGCACCTTAGAAGTTGTTTTAGCGTGTTTGGAAATACGAGGAAACTGCTTCGAAGCACCTTCGAAAGTGTTTTAGCGTGTTTGGAAATACGAGGAAACTGCTTCGAAGCACCTTAAAAGTTGTTTCAGCGTGTTTGGAAGTACGAGAAAACTGCTTCGGAACACCTAAGAAATTGTTTTAGCGTGTTTGGAAATACGAGGAAACTGCTTCGAAGCACCTAAGAAGTTGTTTTAGCGTGTTTGGAAATACGAGGAAACTGCTTCGAAGCACCTTGGAAGTTGTTTTAGCGTGTTTGGAAATACGAGAAAACTGCTTCAAAGCACCTTGGAAGTTGTTTAAGCGTGTTTGGAAATACGAGGAAACTGCTTCGGAGCACCTTGGAAGTTGTTTTAGCGTGTTTGGAAATACAAGGAATCTGCTTCGAAGCACCTTCGAAAGTGTTTTAGCGTGTTTGGAAATACGAGGAAACTGCTTCGAAGCACCTTAAAAGTTGTTTTAGCGTGTTTGGAAATACGAGGAAACTGCTTCGGAGCACCTTAGAAGTTGTTTTAGCGTGTTTGGAAATACGAGGAAACTGCTTCGGAGCACCTTGGAAGTTGTTTTAGCGTGTTTGGAAATACGAGAAAACTGCTTCGAAGCACCTTCGAAAGTGTTTTAGCGTGTTTGGAAATACGAGGAAACTGCTTCGAAGCACCTTAGAAGTTGTTTAAGCGTGTTTGGAAATACGAGGAAACTGCTTCGAAGCACCTTAGAAGTTGTTTTAGCGTGTTTGGAAATACGAGGAATCTGCTTCGAAGCACCTTAGAAGTTGTTTTAGCGTGTTTGGAAATACGAGGAAACTGCTTCGAAGCACCTTAGAAGTTGTTTAAGCGTGGTTGGAAATACGGGGAAACTGCTTCGAAGCACCTCAAAAGTTGTTTCAACGTGGTTGGAAATACGAGGAAACTGCTTCGAAGCAACAAAAAACTTGTTTCAACGTGGTTGTAAATACGAGGAAACTGCTTCGAAGCACCTTGAAAGTTGTTTCAACGTGGTTGAAAGTACTTTCAACGTGGTTGAAAGTTGTTTGAGCGTGGTTGGAAATACGAGGAAACTGCTTCGAAGCACCTTAAAAGTTGTTTAAGCGTGGGTGGAAATACGAGGAAACTGCTTCGAAGCAACATAAAAGTTGTTTAAGCGTGGTTGGAAATACGAGGAAACTGCTTCGAAGCACCTTAAAAGTTGTTTAAGCGTGGGTGGAAATACGAGGAAACTGCTTCGAAGCAACATAAAAGTTGTTTAAGCGTGTTTGGAAATACGAGGAAACTGCTTCGAAGCACCTTAGAAGTTGTTTTAGCGTGTTTGGAAATACGAGGAATCTGCTTCGAAGCACCTTAGAAGTTGTTTTAGCGTGTTTGGAAATACGAGGAAACTGCTTCGAAGCACCTTAGAAGTTGTTTTAGCGTGTTTGGAAATACGAGGAAACTGCTTCGAAGCACCTTCGAAAGTGTTTTAGCGTGTTTGGAAATACGAGGAAACTGCTTCGAAGCACCTTAAAAGTTGTTTCAGCGTGTTTGGAAGTACGAGAAAACTGCTTCGGAACACCTAAGAAATTGTTTTAGCGTGTTTGGAAATACGAGGAAACTGCTTCGAAGCACCTAAGAAGTTGTTTTAGCGTGTTTGGAAATACGAGGAAACTGCTTCGAAGCACCTTAGAAATTGTTTTAGCGTTTTTGGAAACACGAGGAATCTGCTTCGAAGCACCTTCGAAAGTGTTTTAGCGTGTTTGGAAATACGAGGAAACTGCTTCGAAGCACCTTGGAAGTTGTTTTAGCGTGTTTGGAAATACGAGAAAACTGCTTCAAAGCACCTTGGAAGTTGTTTAAGCGTGTTTGGAAATACGAGGAAACTGCTTCGGAGCACCTTGGAAGTTGTTTTAGCGTGTTTGGAAATACAAGGAATCTGCTTCGAAGCACCTTCGAAAGTGTTTTAGCGTGTTTGGAAATACGAGGAAACTGCTTCGAAGCACCTTAAAAGTTGTTTTAGCGTGTTTGGAAATACGAGGAAACTGCTTCGAAGCACCTTAGAAGTTGTTTTAGCGTGTTTGGAAATACGAGGAAACTGCTTCGGAGCACCTTGGAAGTTGTTTTAGCGTGTTTGGAAATACGAGAAAACTGCTTCGAAGCACCTTCGAAAGTGTTTTAGCGTGTTTGGAAATACGAGGAAACTGCTTCGAAGCACCTTAGAAGTTGTTTAAGCGTGTTTGGAAATACGAGGAAACTGCTTCGAAGCACCTTAGAAGTTGTTTTAGCGTGTTTGGAAATACGAGGAAGCTGCTTCGAAGCACCTTAGAAGTTGTTTTAGCGTGGTTGGAAATACGAGGAAACTGCTTCAAAGCACCTTAAATGTTGTTTAAGCGTGGTTGGAAATACGGGGAAACTGCTTCGAAGCACCTCAAAAGTTGTTTCAACGTGGTTGGAAATACGAGGAAACTGCTTCGAAGCAACAAAAAACTTGTTTCAACGTGGTTGTAAATACGAGGAAACTGCTTCGAAGCACCTTGAAAGTTGTTTCAACGTGGTTGAAAGTACTTTCAACGTGGTTGAAAGTTGTTTGAGCGTGGTTGGAAATACGAGGAAACTGCTTCGAAGCACCTTAAAAGTTGTTTAAGCGTGGGTGGAAATACGAGGAAACTGCTTCGAAGCAACATAAAAGTTGTTTAAGCGTGGTTGGAAATACGAGGAAACTGCTTCGAAGCACCTTAAAAGTTGTTTAAGCGTGGGTGGAAATACGAGGAAACTGCTTCGAAGCAACATAAAAGTTGTTTAAGCGTGGTTGGAAATAGGAGGAAACTGCTTCGAAGCACCTCAAAAAATGTTTCAACGTGGTTGGAAATACGAGGAAACTACTTCGAAGCACCTTAAAAGATGTTTAAGCGTGGTTGGAAATACGAGGAAACTGCTTCGAAACACCTTAAAAGTTGTTTCAACGTGGTTGGAACTACGAGGAAACTGCTTCGAAGCAACAAAAAAGTTGTTTCAACGTGGTTAGAAATACGAGGAAACTGCTTCGAAGCACCTTAAAAGTTGTTTCAACGTGGATGGAAATACGAGGAAACTGCTTCGAAGCACCTTAAAAGTTGTTTCAACGTGGTCGGAAATACGAGGAAACTGCTTCGAAGCACCTTAAAAGTTGTTTCAACGTGGTTGGAACTACGAGGAAACTGCTTCGAAGCAACATAAAAGTTGTTTAAGCGTGTTTGGAAATACGAGGAAACTGCTTCGAAGCACCTTAGAAGTTGTTTTAGCGTGTTTGGAAATACGAGGAATCTGCTTCGAAGCACCTTAGAAGTTGTTTTAGCGTGTTTGGAAATACGAGGAAACTGCTTCGAAGCACCTTAGAAGTTGTTTTAGCGTGTTTGGAAATACGAGGAAACTGCTTCGAAGCACCTTAGAAGTTGTTTAAGCGTGTTTGGAAATACGAGAAAACTGCTTCAAAGCACCTTCGAAAGTGTTTTAGCGTGTTTGGAAATACAAGGAATCTGCTTCGAAGCACCTTCGAAAGTGTTTTAGCGTGTTTGGAAATACGAGGAAACTGCTTCGAAGCACCTTAAAAGTTGTTTCAGCGTGTTTGGAAGTACGAGAAAACTGCTTCGGAACACCTAAGAAATTGTTTTAGCGTGTTTGGAAATACGAGGAAACTGCTTCGAAGCACCTTAGAAATTGTTTTAGCGTGTTTGGAAATACGAGGAAACTGCTTCGAAGCACCTTAGAAATTGTTTTAGCGTTTTTGGAAACACGAGGAATCTGCTTCGAAGCACCTTCGAAAGTGTTTTAGCGTGTTTGGAAATACGAGGAAACTGCTTCGAAGCACCTTGGAAGTTGTTTTAGCGTGTTTGGAAATACGAGAAAACTGCTTCAAAGCACCTTGGAAGTTGTTTAAGCGTGTTTGGAAATACGAGGAAACTGCTTCGGAGCACCTTGGAAGTTGTTTTAGCGTGTTTGGAAATACAAGGAATCTGCTTCGAAGCACCTTCGAAAGTGTTTTAGCGTGTTTGGAAATACGAGGAAACTGCTTCGAAGCACCTTAAAAGTTGTTTTAGCGTGTTTGGAAATACGAGGAAACTGCTTCGAAGCACCTTAGAAGTTGTTTTAGCGTGTTTGGAAATACGAGGAAACTGCTTCGGAGCACCTTGGAAGTTGTTTTAGCGTGTTTGGAAATACGAGAAAACTGCTTCGAAGCACCTTCGAAAGTGTTTTAGCGTGTTTGGAAATACGAGGAAACTGCTTCGAAGCACCTTAGAAGTTGTTTAAGCGTGTTTGGAAATACGAGGAAACTGCTTCGAAGCACCTTAGAAGTTGTTTTAGCGTGTTTGGAAATACGAGGAATCTGCTTCGAAGCACCTTAGAAGTTGTTTTAGCGTGTTTGGAAATACGAGGAAACTGCTTCGAAGCACCTTAGAAGTTGTTTTAGCGTGTTTGGAAATACGAGGAAACTGCTTCGAAGCACCTTCGAAAGTGTTTTAGCGTGTTTGGAAATACGAGGAAACTGCTTCGAAGCACCTTAAAAGTTGTTTCAGCGTGTTTGGAAGTACGAGAAAACTGCTTCGGAACACCTAAGAAATTGTTTTAGCGTGTTTGGAAATACGAGGAAACTGCTTCGAAGCACCTAAGAAGTTGTTTTAGCGTGTTTGGAAATACGAGGAAACTGCTTCGAAGCACCTTAGAAATTGTTTTAGCGTGTTTGGAAATACGAGGAAACTGCTTCGAAGCACCTTAGAAATTGTTTTAGCGTTTTTGGAAACACGAGGAATCTGCTTCGAAGCACCTTCGAAAGTGTTTTAGCGTGTTTGGAAATACGAGGAAACTGCTTCGAAGCACCTTGGAAGTTGTTTTAGCGTGTTTGGAAATACGAGGAAACTGCTTCGAAGCACCTAAGAAGTTGTTTTAGCGTGTTTGGAAATACGAGAAAACTGCTTCGAAGCACCTTAGAAATTGTTTTAGCGTGTTTGGAAATACGAGGAAACTGCTTCGAAGCACCTTAGAAGTTGTTTTAGCGTGTTTGGAAATACGAGGAAACTGGTTCGGAGCACCTTAGAAGTTGTTTTAGCGTGATTGGAAATACGAGGAAACTGGTTCGGAGCACCTTAGAAGTTGTTTTAGCGTGTTTGGAAATACGAGGAAACTGGTTCGGAGCACCTTAGAAGTTGTTTTAGCGTGTTTGGAAATACGAGGAAACTGCATCGAAGCCCCTTGAAAGTTGTTTAAACGTGTTTGGAAATACGAGGAAACTGCTTCGAAGCACCTTGGAAGTTGTTTTAGCGTGTTTGGAAATACGAGAAAACTGCTTCAAAGCACCTTGGAAGTTGTTTAAGCGTGTTTGGAAATACGAGGAAACTGCTTCGAAGCACCTTAAAAGTTGTTTTAGCGTGTTTGGAAATACGAGGAAACTGCTTCGAAGCACCTTAGAAGTTGTTTTAGCGTGTTTGGAAATACGAGGAAACTGCTTCGGAGCACCTTAAAAGTTGTTTTAGCGTGTTTGGAAATACGAGGAAACTGCTTCGAAGCACCTTAGAAATTGTTTTAGCGTTTTTGGAAACACGAGGAATCTGCTTCGAAGCACCTTCGAAAGTGTTTTAGCGTGTTTGGAAATACGAGGAAACTGCTTCGGAGCACCTTAGAAAGTGTTTTAGCGTGTTTGGAAATACGAGGAAACTGCTTCGAAGCACCTTAAAAGTTGTTTTAGCGTGTTTGGAAATACGAGGAAACTGCTTCGGAACACCTTAGAAATTGTTTTAGCGTGTTTGGAAATACGAGGAAACTGCTTCGAAGCACCTTAGAAATTGTTTTAGCGTGTTTGGAAATACGAGGAAACTGCTTCGAAGCACCTTAGAAGTTGTTTCAGCGTGTTTGGAAATACGAGGAAACTGCTTCGAAGCACCTTCGAAAGTGTTTTAGCGTGTTTGGAAATACGAGGAAACTGCTTCGAAGCACCTTAGAAATTGTTTTAGCGTGTTTGGAAATACGAGGAAACTGCTTCGAAGCACCTTAGAAATTGTTTTAGCGTGTTTGGAAATACGAGAAAACTGCTTCGGAGCACCTTAGAAGTTGTTTTAGCGTGTTTGGAAATACGAGGAAACTGGTTCGGAGCACCTTAGAAGTTGTTTTAGCGTGATTGGAAATACGAGGAAACTGGTTCGGAGCACCTTAGAAGTTGTTTTAGCGTGTTTGGAAATACGAGGAAACTGGTTCGGAGCACCTTAGAAGTTGTTTTAGCGTGTTTGGAAATACGAGGAAACTGCATCGAAGCCCCTTGAAAGTTGTTCAAACGTGTTTGGAAATACGAGGAAACTGCTTCGAAGCACCTTGGAAGTTGTTTTAGCGTGTTTGGAAATACGAGAAAACTGCTTCAAAGCACCTTGGAAGTTGTTTAAGCGTGTTTGGAAATACGAGGAAACTGCTTCGAAGCACCTTAAAAGTTGTTTTAGCGTGTTTGGAAATACGAGGAAACTGCTTCGAAGCACCTTAGAAGTTGTTTTAGCGTGTTTGGAAATACGAGGAAACTGCTTCGGAGCACCTTAAAAGTTGTTTTAGTGTGTTTGGAAATACGAGGAAACTGCTTCGAAGCACCTTAGAAATTGTTTTAGCGTTTTTGGAAACACGAGGAATCTGCTTCGAAGCACCTTCGAAAGTGTTTTAGCGTGTTTGGAAATACGAGGAAACTGCTTCAAAGCACCTTGGAAGTTGTTTAAGCGTGTTTGGAAATACGAGGAAACTGCTTCGAAGCACCTTAAAAGTTGTTTTAGCGTGTTTGGAAATACGAGGAAACTGCTTCGAAGCACCTTAAAAGTTGTTTTAGCGTGTTTGGAAATACGAGGAAACTGCTTCGAAGCACCTTAGAAGTTGTTTTAGCGTGTTTGGAAATACGAGGAAACTGCTTCGGAACACCTTAGAAATTGTTTTAGCGTGTTTGGAAATACGAGGAAACTGCTTCGAAGCACCTTAGAAATTGTTTTAGCGTGTTTGGAAATACGAGGAAACTGCTTCGAAGCACCTTAAAAGTTGTTTCAGCGTGTTTGGAAATACGAGGAAACTGCTTCGAAGCACCTTAGAAGTTGTTTTAGCGTTTTTGGAAATACGAGGAAACTGCTTCGGAACACCTTAGAAATTGTTTTAGCGTGTTTGGAAATACGAGGAAACTGCTTCGAAGCACCTTAGAAATTGTTTTAGCGTGTTTGGAAATACGAGGAAACTGCTTCGAAGCACCTTAGAAGTTGTTTTAGCGTGTTTGGAAATACGAGGAAACTGCTTCGAAGCACCTTCGAAGTTGTTTTAGCGTGTTTGGAAATACGAGGAATCTGCTTCGAAGCACCTTCGAAGTTGTTTTAGCGTGTTTGGAAATACGAGGAAACTGCTTCGAAGCACCTTAGAAGTTGTTTTTGCGTGTTTGGAAATACGAGGAAACTGCTTCGAAGCACCTTCGAAAGTGTTTTAGCGTGTTTGGAAATACGAGAAAACTGCTTCGGAGCACCTTAGAAGTTGTTTTAGCGTGTTTGGAAATACGAGGAAACTGGTTCGGAGCACCTTAGAAGTTGTTTTAGCGTGTTTGGAAATACGAGGAAACTGCATCGAAGCCCCTTGAAAGTTGTTTAAACGTGTTTGGAAATACGAGGAAACTGCTTCGAAGCACCTTGGAAGTTGTTTTAGCGTGTTTGGAAATACGAGAAAACTGCTTCGGAACACCTTAGAAATTGTTTTAGCGTGTTTGGAAATACGAGGAAACTGCTTCGAAGCACCTTAGAAATTGTTTTAGCGTGTTTGGAAATACGAGGAATCTGCTTCGAAGCACCTTCGAAGTTGTTTTAGCGTGTTTGGAAATACGAGGAAACTGCTTCGGAGCACCTTAGAAGTTGTTTTAGCGTGTTTGGAAATACGAGAAAACTGCTTCGGAGCACCTTAGAAGTTGTTTTAGCGTGTTTGGAAATACGAGGAAACTGCATCGAAGCCCCTTGAAAGTTGTTTTAGCGTGTTTGGAAATACGAGGAAACTGCTTCGAAGCACCTTGGAAGTTGTTTTAGCGTGATTGGAAATACGAGGAAACTGGTTCGGAGCACCTTAGAAGTTGTTTTAGCGTGTTTGGAAATACGAGGAAACTGGTTCGGAGCACCTTAGAAGTTGTTTTAGCGTGTTTGGAAATACGAGGAAACTGCATCGAAGCCCCTTGAAAGTTGTTTAAACGTGTTTGGAAATACGAGGAAACTGCTTCGAAGCACCTTGGAAGTTGTTTTAGCGTGTTTGGAAATACGAGAAAACTGCTTCAAAGCACCTTAAAAGTTGTTTTAGCGTGTTTGGAAATACGAGGAAACTGCTTCGAAGCACCTTAGAAATTGTTTTAGCGTGTTAGGAAATACGAGGAAACTGCTTCGAAGCACCTTAAAAGTTGTTTTAGCGTGTTTGGAAATACGAGGAAACTGCTTCGAAGCACCTTAGAAGTTGTTTTAGCGTGTTTGGAAATACGAGGAATCTGCTTCGAAGCACCTTCGAAGTTGTTTTAGCGTGTTTGGAAATACGAGGAAACTGCTTCGGAGCACCTTCGAAAGTGTTTTAGCGTGTTTGGAAATACGAGGAAACTGCTTCGAAGCACCTTAAAAGTTGTTTTAGCGTGTTTGGAAATACGAGGAAACTGCTTCGAAGCACCTTAGAAGTTGTTTTAGCGTGTTTGGAAATACGAGGAAACTGCTTCGGAACACCTTAGAAATTGTTTTAGCGTGTTTGGAAATACGAGGAAACTGCTTCGAAGCACCTTAGAAATTGTTTTAGCGTGTTTGGAAATACGAGGAAACTGCTTCGAAGCACCTTAGAAGTTGTTTTAGCGTGTTTGGAAATACGAGGAAACTGCTTCGAAGCACCTTCGAAGTTGTTTTAGCGTGTTTGGAAATACGAGGAATCTGCTTCGAAGCACCTTCGAAGTTGTTTTAGCGTGTTTGGAAATACGAGGAAACTGCTTCGAAGCACCTTAGAAGTTGTTTTAGCGTGTTTGGAAATACGAGGAAACTGCTTCGAAGCACCTTCGAAAGTGTTTTAGCGTGTTTGGAAATACGAGGAAACTGCTTCGAAGCACCTTAGAAATTGTTTTAGCGTGTTTGTAAATACGAGGAAACTGCTTTGAAGCACCTTCGAAAGTGTTTTAGCGTGTTTGGAAATACGAGGAAACTGCTTCGAAGCACCTTAGAAATTGTTTTAGCGTGTTTGGAAATACGAGGAAACTGCTTCGAAGCACCTTAGAAATTGTTTTAGCGTGTTTGGAAATACGAGAAAACTGCTTCGGAGCACCTTAGAAGTTGTTTTAGCGTGTTTGGAAATACGAGGAAACTGGTTCGGAGCACCTTAGAAGTTGTTTTAGCGTGTTTGGAAATTCGAGGAAACTGCATCGAAGCCCCTTGAAAGTTGTTTAAACGTGTTTGGAAATACGAGGAAACTGCTTCGAAGCACCTTGGAAGTTGTTTTAGCGTGTTTGGAAATACGAGAAAACTGCTTCGAAGCACCTTAGAAGTTGTTTTAGCGTGTTTGGAAATACGAGGAAACTGCATCGAAGCCCCTTGAAGGTTGTTTAAACGTGTTTGGAAATACAAGGAAACTGCTTCGAAGCACCTTGGAAGTTGTTTTAGCGTGTTTGGAAATACGAGGAAACTGCTTCGAAGCACCTTAGAAATTGTTTTAGCGTGTTTGGAAATACGAGGAAACTGCTTCGAAGCACCTTAGAAATTGTTTTAGCGTGTTTGGAAATACGAGGAAACTGCTTCGGAGCACCTTAGAAGTTGTTTTAGCGTGTTTGGAAATACGAGAAAACTGCTTCGGAGCTCCTTAGAAGTTGTTTTAGCGTGTTTGGAAATACGAGGAAACTGCATCGAAGCCCCTTGAAAGTTGTTTAAACGTGTTTGGAAATACGAGGAAACTGCTTCGAAGCACCTTGGAAGTTGTTTTAGCGTGTTTGGAAATACGAGAAAACTGCTTCGAAGCACCTTAGAAGTTGTTTTAGCGTGTTTGGAAATACGAGGAAACTGCATCGAAGCCCCTTGAAGGTTGTTTAAACGTGTTTGGAAATACAAGGAAACTGCTTCGAAGCACCTTGGAAGTTGTTTTAGCGTGTTTGGAAATACGAGAAAACTGCTTCAAAGCACCTTAGAGGTTGTTTTAGCGTGTTTGGAAATACGAGGAAACTGCTTCGAAGCACCTCAAAAGTTGTTTTAGCGTGTTTGGAAATACGAGAAAACTGCTTCGAAGCACCTTAGAAATTGTTTTAGCGTGTTTGGAAATACGAGGAAACTGCTTCGAAGCACCTTAGAAATTGTTTTAGCGTGTTTGGAAATACGAGGAAACTGCTTCGAAGCACCTTAGAAGTTGTTTTAGCGTGTTTGGAAATACGAGGAAACTGCTTCGAAGCACCTTAGAAGTTGTTTTAGCGTGGTTGGAAATACGAGGAAACTGCTTCGAAGCACCTTAGAAATTGTTTTAGCGTGTTTGGAAATACGAGGAAACTGCTTCGGAGCACCTTAGAAATTGTTTTAGCGTGTTTGGAAATACAAGGAAACTGCTTCGAAGCACCTTAGAAGTTGTTTTAGCGTGTTTGGAAATACGAGGAAACTGCTTCGAAGCACCTTAGAAGTTGTTTTAGCGTGTTTGGAAATACGAGAAAACTGCTTCGAAGCACCTTAGAAATTGTTTTAGCGTGTTTGGAAATACGAGGAAACTGCTTCGAAGCACCTTAGAAATTGTTTTAGCGTGTTTGGAAATACAAGGAAACTGCTTCGAAGCACCTTAGAAGTTGTTTTAGCGTGTTTGGAAATACGAGGAAACTGCTTCGAAGCACCTTAGAAGTTGTTTTAGCGTGGTTGGAAATACGAGGAAACTGCTTCGAAGCACCTTAGAAATTGTTTTAGCGTGTTTGGAAATACGAGGAAACTGCTTCGAAGCACCTTAGAAGTTGTTTTAGCGTGTTTGGAAATACGAGGAAACTGCTTCGAAGCACCTTAGAAGTTGTTTTAGCGTGTTTGGAAATACGAGGAAACTTCTTCGAAGCACCTTCGAAGTTGTTTAAGCGTGTTTGGAAATACGAGGAAACTTCTTCGAAGCACCTTCGAAGTTGTTTAAGCGTGTTTGGAAATACGAGGAAACTGCTTCGAAGCACCTTCGAAGTTGTTTAAGCGTGTTTGGAAATACGAGGAAACTTCTTCGAAGCACCTTCGAAGTTGTTTAAGCGTGTTTGGAAATACGAGGAAACTGCTTCGAAGCACCTTAGAAGTTGTTTTAGCGTGGTTGGAAATACGAGGAAACTGCTTCGAAGCACCTTAGAAGTTGTTTTAGCGTGTTTGGAAATACGAGGAAACTGCTTCGAAGCACCTTCGAAGTTGTTTAAGCGTGTTTGGAAATACGAGGAAACTTCTTCGAAGCACCTTCGAAGTTGTTTAAGCGTGTTTTAAAATACGAGGAAACTGCTTCGAAGCACCTTCGAAGTTGTTTTAGCGTGTTTGGAAATACGAGGAAACTTCTTCGAAGCACCTTCGAAGTTGTTTAAGCGTGTTTGGAAATACGAGGAAACTGCTTCGAAGCACCTTAGAAGTTGTTTAAGCGTGTTTGGAAATACGAGGAAACTGCTTCGAAGCACCTTAGAAGTTGTTTTAGCGTGTTTGGAAATACGAGGAAACTTCTTCGAAGCACCTTCGAAGTTGTTTAAGCGTGTTTGGAAATACGAGGAAACTTCTTCGAAGCACCTTCGAAGTTGTTTAAGCGTGTTTGGAAATACGAGGAAACTGCTTCGAAGCACCTTAGAAGTTGTTTAAGCGTGTTTGGAAATACGAGGAAACTGCTTCGAAGCACCTTAGAAGTTGTTTAAGCGTGTTTGGAAATACGAGGAAACTGCTTCGAAGCACCTTAGAAGTTGTTTAAGCGTGTTTGGAAATACGAGGAAACTGCTTCGAAGCACCTTAGAAGTTGTTTTAGCGTGTTTGGAAATACGAGGAAACTTCTTCGAAGCACCTTCGAAGTTGTTTAAGCGTGTTTGGAAATACGAGGAAACTTCTTCGAAGCACCTTCGAAGTTGTTTAAGCGTGTTTGGAAATACGAGGAAACTGCTTCGAAGCACCTTAGAAGTTGTTTAAGCGTGTTTGGAAATACGAGGAAACTGCTTCGAAGCACCTTAGAAGTTGTTTAAGCGTGTTTGGAAATACGAGGAAACTTCTTCGAAGCACCTTCGAAGTTGTTTAAGCGTGTTTGGAAATACGAGGAAACTGCTTCGAAGCACCTTAGAAGTTGTTTAAGCGTGTTTGGAAATACGAGGAAACTGCTTCGAAGCACCTTAGAAGTTGTTTTAGCGTGTTTGGAAATACGAGGAAACTTCTTCGAAGCACCTTCGAAGTTGTTTAAGCGTGTTTGGAAATACGAGGAAACTTCTTCGAAGCACCTTCGAAGTTGTTTAAGCGTGTTTGGAAATACGAGGAAACTGCTTCGAAGCACCTTCGAAGTTGTTTTAGCGTGTTTGGAAATACGAGGAAACTGCTTCGAAGCACCTCAGAAGTTGTTTTAGCGTGTTTGGAAATACGAGGAAACTGCTTCGAAGCACCTTAGAAGTTGTTTAAGCGTGTTTGGAAATACGAGGAAACTGCTTCGAAGCACCTTCGAAGTTGTTTTAGCGTGTTTGGAAATACGAGGAAACTGCTTCGAAGCACCTTAGAAGTTGTTTAAGCGTGTTTGGAAATACGAGGAAACTGCTTCGAAGCACCTTAGAAGTTGTTTAAGCGTGTTTGGAAATACGAGGAAACTTCTTCGAAGCACCTTCGAAGTTGTTTAAGCGTGTTTGGAAATACGAGGAAACTTCTTCGAAGCACCTTCGAAGTTGTTTAAGCGTGTTTGGAAATACGAGGAAACTGCTTCGAAGCACCTTCGAAGTTGTTTAAGCGTGTTTGGAAATACGAGGAAACTTCTTCGAAGCACCTTCGAAGTTGTTTAAGCGTGTTTGGAAATACGAGGAAACTTCTTCGAAGCACCTTCGAAGTTGTTTTAGCGTGTTTGGAAATACGAGGAAACTGCTTCGAAGCACCTTAGAAGTTGTTTTAGCGTGTTTGGAAATACGAGGAAACTGCTTCGAAGCACCTTCGAAAGTGTTTTAGCGTGTTTGGAAATACGAGGAAACTGCTTCGAAGCACCTTAGAAGTTGTTTAAGCGTGTTTGGAAATACGAGGAAACTTCTTCGAAGCACCTTCGAAGTTGTTTAAGCGTGTTTGGAAATACGAGGAAACTGCTTCGAAGCACCTTCGAAGTTGTTTAAGCGTGTTTGGAAATACGAGGAAACTTCTTCGAAGCACCTTCGAAGTTGTTTAAGCGTGTTTGGAAATACGAGGAAACTTCTTCGAAGCACCTTCGAAGTTGTTTAAGCGTGTTTGGAAATACGAGGAAACTGCTTCGAAGCACCTTAGAAGTTGTTTAAGCGTGTTTGGAAATACGAGGAAACTGCTTCGAAGCACCTTAGAAGTTGTTTAAGCGTGTTTGGAAATACGAGGAAACTGCTTCGAAGCACCTTAGAAGTTGTTTAAGCGTGTTTGGAAATACGAGGAAACTGCTTCGAAGCACCTTAGAAGTTGTTTTAGCGTGTTTGGAAATACGAGGAAACTTCTTCGAAGCACCTTCGAAGTTGTTTAAGCGTGTTTGGAAATACGAGGAAACTTCTTCGAAGCACCTTCGAAGTTGTTTAAGCGTGTTTGGAAATACGAGGAAACTGCTTCGAAGCACCTTAGAAGTTGTTTAAGCGTGTTTGGAAATACGAGGAAACTGCTTCGAAGCACCTTAGAAGTTGTTTAAGCGTGTTTGGAAATACGAGGAAACTTCTTCGAAGCACCTTCGAAGTTGTTTAAGCGTGTTTGGAAATACGAGGAAACTGCTTCGAAGCACCTTAGAAGTTGTTTTAGCGTGTTTGGAAATACGAGGAAACTTCTTCGAAGCACCTTCGAAGTTGTTTAAGCGTGTTTGGAAATACGAGGAAACTTCTTCGAAGCACCTTCGAAGTTGTTTAAGCGTGTTTGGAAATACGAGGAAACTGCTTCGAAGCACCTTCGAAGTTGTTTTAGCGTGTTTGGAAATACGAGGAAACTTCTTCGAAGCACCTTCGAAGTTGTTTAAGCGTGTTTGGAAATACGAGGAAACTGCTTCGAAGCACCTTAGAAGTTGTTTAAGCGTGTTTGGAAATACGAGGAAACTGCTTCGAAGCACCTTCGAAGTTGTTTTAGCGTGTTTGGAAATACGAGGAAACTTCTTCGAAGCACCTTCGAAGTTGTTTAAGCGTGTTTGGAAATACGAGGAAACTTCTTCGAAGCACCTTCGAAGTTGTTTAAGCGTGTTTGGAAATACGAGGAAACTGCTTCGAAGCACCTTAGAAGTTGTTTAAGCGTGTTTGGAAATACGAGGAAACTGCTTCGAAGCACCTTAGAAGTTGTTTAAGCGTGTTTGGAAATACGAGGAAACTGCTTCGAAGCACCTTAGAAGTTGTTTTAGCGTGTTTGGAAATACGAGGAAACTTCTTCGAAGCACCTTCGAAGTTGTTTAAGCGTGTTTGGAAATACGAGGAAACTTCTTCGAAGCACCTTCGAAGTTGTTTAAGCGTGTTTGGAAATACGAGGAAACTTCTTCGAAGCACCTTCGAAGTTGTTTAAGCGTGTTTGGAAATACGAGGAAACTGCTTCGAAGCACCTTAGAAGTTGTTTAAGCGTGTTTGGAAATACGAGGAAACTGCTTCGAAGCACCTTAGAAGTTGTTTAAGCGTGTTTGGAAATACGTGGAAACTGCTTCGAAGCACCTTAGAAGTTGTTTTAGCGTGTTTGGAAATACGAGGAAACTTCTTCGAAGCACCTTCGAAGTTGTTTAAGCGTGTTTGGAAATACGAGGAAACTTCTTCGAAGCACCTTCGAAGTTGTTTAAGCGTGTTTGGAAATACGAGGAAACTGCTTCGAAGCACCTTAGAAGTTGTTTAAGCGTGTTTGGAAATACGAGGAAACTGCTTCGAAGCACCTTAGAAGTTGTTTAAGCGTGTTTGGAAATACGAGGAAACTTCTTCGAAGCACCTTCGAAGTTGTTTAAGCGTGTTTGGAAATACGATGAAACTGCTTCGAAGCACCTTAGAAGTTGTTTAAGCGTGTTTGGAAATACGAGGAAACTGCTTCGAAGCACCTTAGAAGTTGTTTTAGCGTGTTTGGAAATACGAGGAAACTTCTTCGAAGCACCTTCGAAGTTGTTTAAGCGTGTTTGGAAATACGAGGAAACTTCTTCGAAGCACCTTCGAAGTTGTTTTAGCGTGTTTGGAAATACGAGGAAACTGCTTCGAAGCACCTTAGAAGTTGTTTAAGCGTGTTTGGAAATACGAGGAAACTGCTTCGAAGCACCTTAGAAGTTGTTTAAGCGTGTTTGGAAATACGAGGAAACTGCTTCGAAGCACCTTCGAAGTTGTTTTAGCGTGTTTGGAAATACGAGGAAACTTCTTCGAAGCACCTTCGAAGTTGTTTAAGCGTGTTTGGAAATACGAGGAAACTTCTTCGAAGCACCTTCGAAGTTGTTTAAGCGTGTTTGGAAATACGAGGAAACTGCTTCGAAGCACCTTAGAAGTTGTTTTAGCGTGTTTGGAAATACGAGGAAACTGCTTCGAAGCACCTTAGAAGTTGTTTTAGCGTGTTTGGAAATACGAGGAAACTGCTTCGAAGCACCTTCGAAGTTGTTTAAGCGTGTTTGGAAATACGAGGAAACTTCTTCGAAGCACCTTCGAAGTTGTTTAAGCGTGTTTGGAAATACGAGGAAACTTCTTCGAAGCACCTTCGAAGTTGTTTAAGCGTGTTTGGAAATACGAGGAAACTGCTTCGAAGCACCTTCGAAGTTGTTTAAGCGTGTTTGGAAATACGAGGAAACTGCTTCGAAGCACCTTAGAAGTTGTTTAAGCGTGTTTGGAAATACGAGGAAACTGCTTCGAAGCACCTTCGAAGTTGTTTTAGCGTGTTTGGAAATACGAGGAAACTTCTTCGAAGCACCTTCGAAGTTGTTTAAGCGTGTTTGGAAATACGAGGAAACTGCTTCGAAGCACCTTAGAAGTTGTTTAAGCGTGTTTGGAAATACGAGGAAACTGCTTCGAAGCACCTTAGAAGTTGTTTTAGCGTGTTTGGAAATACGAGGAAACTTCTTCGAAGCACCTTCGAAGTTGTTTAAGCGTGTTTGGAAATACGAGGAAACTTCTTCGAAGCACCTTCGAAGTTGTTTAAGCGTGTTTGGAAATACGAGGAAACTGCTTCGAAGCACCTTCGAAGTTGTTTTAGCGTGTTTGGAAATACGAGGAAACTTCTTCGAAGCACCTTCGAAGTTGTTTAAGCGTGTTTGGAAATACGAGGAAACTTCTTCGAAGCACCTTCGAAGTTGTTTAAGCGTGTTTGGAAATACGAGGAAACTTCTTCGAAGCACCTTCGAAGTTGTTTAAGCGTGTTTGGAAATACGAGGAAACTGCTTCGAAGCACCTTAGAAGTTGTTTAAGCGTGTTTGGAAATACGAGGAAACTGCTTCGAAGCACCTTAGAAGTTGTTTAAGCGTGTTTGGAAATACGTGGAAACTGCTTCGAAGCACCTTAGAAGTTGTTTTAGCGTGTTTGGAAATACGAGGAAACTTCTTCGAAGCACCTTCGAAGTTGTTTAAGCGTGTTTGGAAATACGAGGAAACTTCTTCGAAGCACCTTCGAAGTTGTTTAAGCGTGTTTGGAAATACGAGGAAACTGCTTCGAAGCACCTTAGAAGTTGTTTAAGCGTGTTTGGAAATACGAGGAAACTGCTTCGAAGCACCTTAGAAGTTGTTTAAGCGTGTTTGGAAATACGAGGAAACTTCTTCGAAGCACCTTCGAAGTTGTTTAAGCGTGTTTGGAAATACGAGGAAACTGCTTCGAAGCACCTTAGAAGTTGTTTAAGCGTGTTTGGAAATACGAGGAAACTGCTTCGAAGCACCTTAGAAGTTGTTTTAGCGTGTTTGGAAATACGAGGAAACTTCTTCGAAGCACCTTCGAAGTTGTTTAAGCGTGTTTGGAAATACGAGGAAACTTCTTCGAAGCACCTTCGAAGTTGTTTAAGCGTGTTTGGAAATACGAGGAAACTTCTTCGAAGCACCTTCGAAGTTGTTTAAGCGTGTTTGGAAATACGAGGAAACTGCTTCGAAGCACCTTAGAAGTTGTTTTAGCGTGTTTGGAAATACGAGGAAACTGCTTCGAAGCACCTTAGAAGTTGTTTTAGCGTATTTGGAAATACGAGGAAACTGCTTCGAAGCACCTTCGAAGTTGTTTAAGCGTGTTTGGAAATACGAGGAAACTTCTTCGAAGCACCTTCGAAGTTGTTTAAGCGTGTTTGAAAATACGAGGAAACTGCTTCGAAGCACCTTCGAAGTTGTTTTAGCGTGTTTGGAAATACGAGGAAACTTCTTCGAAGCACCTTAGAATTTGTTTAAGCGTGTTTGGAAATACGAGGAAACTGCTTCGAAGCACCTTAGAAGTTGTTTTAGCGTGTTTGGAAATACGAGGAAACTGCTTCGAAGCACCTTCGAAGTTGTTTAAGCGTGTTTGGAAATACGAGGAAACTGCTTCGAAGCACCTTCGAAGTTGTTTAAGCGTGTTTGGAAATACGAGGAAACTGCTTCGAAGCACCTTAGAAGTTGTTTTAGCGTGTTTGGAAATACGAGGAAACTGCTTCGAAGCACCTTCGAAGTTGTTTTAGCGTGTTTGGAAATACGAGGAAACTGCTTCGAAGCACCTTCGAAGTTGTTTAAGCGTGTTTGGAAATACGAGGAAACTGCTTCGAAGCACCTTAGAAGTTGTTTAAGCGTGTTTGGAAATACGAGGAAACTGCTTCGAAGCACCTTAGAAGTTGTTTAAGCGTGTTTGGAAATACGAGGAAACTTCTTCGAAGCACCTTCGAAGTTGTTTAAGCGTGTTTGGAAATACGAGGAAACTGCTTCGAAGCACCTTAGAAGTTGTTTAAGCGTGTTTGGAAATACGAGGAAACTGCTTCGAAGCACCTTAGAAGTTGTTTTAGCGTGTTTGGAAATACGAGGAAACTGCTTCGAAGCACCTTCGAAGTTGTTTAAGCGTGTTTGGAAATACGAGGAAACTTCTTCGAAGCACCTTCGAAGTTGTTTAAGCGTGTTTGGAAATACGAGGAAACTGCTTCGAAGCACCTTAGAAGTTGTTTTAGCGTGTTTGGAAATACGAGGAAACTGCTTCGAAGCACCTTCGAAGTTGTTTAAGCGTGTTTGGAAATACGAGGAAACTTCTTCGAAGCACCTTCGAAGTTGTTTAAGCGTGTTTGGAAATACGAGGAAACTGCTTCGAAGCACCTTCGAAGTTGTTTTAGCGTGTTTGGAAATACGAGGAAACTTCTTCGAAGCACCTTCGAAGTTGTTTAAGCGTGTTTGGAAATACGAGGAAACTGCTTCGAAGCACCTTAGAAGTTGTTTAAGCGTGTTTGGAAATACGAGGAAACTGCTTCGAAGCACCTTCGAAGTTGTTTTAGCGTGTTTGGAAATACGAGGAAACTTCTTCGAAGCACCTTCGAAGTTGTTTAAGCGTGTTTGGAAATACGAGGAAACTGCTTCGAAGCACCTTAGAAGTTGTTTAAGCGTGTTTGGAAATACGAGGAAACTGCTTCGAAGCACCTTCGAAGTTGTTTAAGCGTGTTTGGAAATATGAGGAAACTTCTTCGAAGCACCTTCGAAGTTGTTTAAGCGTGTTTGGAAATACGAGGAAACTGCTTCGAAGCACCTTCGAAGTTGTTTTAGCGTGTTTGGAAATACGAGGAAACTTCTTCGAAGCACCTTCGAAGTTGTTTAAGCGTGTTTGGAAATACGAGGAAACTGCTTCGAAGCACCTTAGAAGTTGTTTAAGCGTGTTTGGAAATACGAGGAAACTTCTTCGAAGCACCTTCGAAGTTGTTTAAGCGTGTTTGGAAATACGAGGAAACTGCTTCGAAGCACCTTCGAAGTTGTTTAAGCGTGTTTGGAAATACGAGGAAACTTCTTCGAAGCACCTTCGAAGTTGTTTAAGCGTGTTTGGAAATACGAGGAAACTGCTTCGAAGCACCTTCGAAGTTGTTTTAGCGTGTTTGGAAATACGAGGAAACTTCTTCGAAGCACCTTCGAAGTTGTTTAAGCGTGTTTGGAAATACGAGGAAACTGCTTCGAAGCACCTTCGAAGTTGTTTTAGCGTGTTTGGAAATACGAGGAAACTTCTTCGAAGCACCTTCGAAGTTGTTTAAGCGTGTTTGGAAATACGAGGAAACTTCTTCGAAGCACCTTCGAAGTTGTTTAAGCGTGTTTGGAAATACGAGGAAACTGCTTCGAAGCACCTTAGAAGTTGTTTAAGCGTGTTTGGAAATACGAGGAAACTGCTTCGAAGCACCTTAGAAGTTGTTTAAGCGTGTTTGGAAATACGAGGAAACTGCTTCGAAGCACCTTCGAAGTTGTTTAAGCGTGTTTGGAAATACGAGGAAACTGCTTCGAAGCACCTTCGAAGTTGTTTAAGCGTGTTTGGAAATACGAGGAAACTGTTTCGAAGCACCTTCGAAGTTGTTTTAGCGTGTTTGGAAATACGAGGAAACTTCTTCGAAGCACCTTCGAAGTTGTTTAAGCGTGTTTGGAAATACGAGGAAACTGCTTCGAAGCACCTTAGAAGTTGTTTAAGCGTGTTTGGAAATACGAGGAAACTGTTTCGAAGCACCTTCGAAGTTGTTTTAGCGTGTTTGGAAATACGAGGAAACTTCTTCGAAGCACCTTCGAAGTTGTTTAAGCGTGTTTGGAAATACGAGGAAACTTCTTCGAAGCACCTTCGAAGTTGTTTAAGCGTGTTTGGAAATACGAGGAAACTGCTTCGAAGCACCTTCGAAGTTGTTTTAGCGTGTTTGGAAATACGAGGAAACTTCTTCGAAGCACCTTCGAAGTTGTTTAAGCGTGTTTGGAAATACGAGGAAACTGCTTCGAAGCACCTTAGAAGTTGTTTAAGCGTGTTTGGAAATACGAGGAAACTTCTTCGAAGCACCTTCGAAGTTGTTTAAGCGTGTTTGGAAATACGAGGAAACTGCTTCGAAGCACCTTAGAAGTTGTTTAAGCGTGTTTGGAAATACGAGGAAACTGCTTCGAAGCACCTTAGAAGTTGTTTAAGCGTGTTTGGAAATACGAGGAAACTTCTTCGAAGCACCTTCGAAGTTGTTTAAGCGTGTTTGGAAATACGAGGAAACTGCTTCGAAGCACCTTAGAAGTTGTTTAAGCGTGTTTGGAAATACGAGGAAACTGCTTCGAAGCACCTTAGAAGTTGTTTTAGCGTGTTTGGAAATACGAGGAAACTGCTTCGAAGCACCTTCGAAGTTGTTTAAGCGTGTTTGGAAATACGAGGAAACTTCTTCGAAGCACCTTCGAAGTTGTTTAAGCGTGTTTGGAAATACGAGGAAACTGCTTCGAAGCACCTTAGAAGTTGTTTTAGCGTGTTTGGAAATACGAGGAAACTGCTTCGAAGCACCTTCGAAGTTGTTTAAGCGTGTTTGGAAATACGAGGAAACTTCTTCGAAGCACCTTCGAAGTTGTTTAAGCGTGTTTGGAAATACGAGGAAACTGCTTCGAAGCACCTTCGAAGTTGTTTTAGCGTGTTTGGAAATACGAGGAAACTTCTTCGAAGCACCTTCGAAGTTGTTTAAGCGTGTTTGGAAATACGAGGAAACTGCTTCGAAGCACCTTCGAAGTTGTTTAAGCGTGTTTGGAAATACGAGGAAACTGCTTCGAAGCACCTTAGAAGTTGTTTAAGCGTGTTTGGAAATACGAGGAAACTGCTTCGAAGCACCTTCGAAGTTGTTTTAGCGTGTTTGGAAATACGAGGAAACTTCTTCGAAGCACCTTCGAAGTTGTTTAAGCGTGTTTGGAAATACGAGGAAACTGCTTCGAAGCACCTTAGAAGTTGTTTAAGCGTGTTTGGAAATACGAGGAAACTGCTTCGAAGCACCTTAGAAGTTGTTTTAGCGTGTTTGGAAATACGAGGAAACTTTTTCGAAGCACCTTCGAAGTTGTTTAAGCGTGTTTGGAAATACGAGGAAACTTCTTCGAAGCACCTTCGAAGTTGTTTAAGCGTGTTTGGAAATACGAGGAAACTGCTTCGAAGCACCTTCGAAGTTGTTTTAGCGTGTTTGGAAATACGAGGAAACTGCTTCGAAGCACCTCAGAAGTTGTTTTAGCGTGTTTGGAAATACGAGGAAACTGCTTCGAAGCACCTTAGAAGTTCTTTAAGCGTGTTTGGAAATACGAGGAAACTGCTTCGAAGCACCTTAGAAGTTGTTTTAGCGTGTTTGTAAATACGAGGAAACTGCTTCGAAGCACCTTAGAAGTTGTTTAAGCGTGTTTGGAAATACGAGGAAACTGCTTCGAAGCACCTTAGAAGTTGTTTTAGCGTGTTTGGAAATACGAGGAAACTGCTTCGAAGCACCTTCGAAGTTGTTTAAGCGTGTTTGGAAATACGAGGAAACTTCTTCGAAGCACCTTCGAAGTTGTTTAAGCGTGTTTGGAAATACGAGGAAACTGCTTCGAAGCACCTTAGAAGTTGTTTTAGCGTGTTTGGAAATACGAGGAAACTGCTTCGAAGCACCTTCGAAGTTGTTTAAGCGTGTTTGGAAATACGAGGAAACTTCTTCGAAGCACCTTCGAAGTTGTTTAAGCGTGTTTGGAAATACGAGGAAACTGCTTCGAAGCACCTTAGAAGTTGTTTTAGCGTGTTTGGAAATACGAGGAAACTGCTTCGAAGCACCTTCGAAGTTGTTTAAGCGTGTTTGGAAATACGAGGAAACTTCTTCGAAGCACCTTCGAAGTTGTTTAAGCGTGTTTGGAAATACGAGGAAACTGCTTCGAAGCACCTTCGAAGTTGTTTTAGCGTGTTTGGAAATACGAGGAAACTTCTTCGAAGCACCTTCGAAGTTGTTTAAGCGTGTTTGGAAATACGAGGAAACTGCTTCGAAGCACCTTCGAAGTTGTTTAAGCGTGTTTGGAAATACGAGGAAACTGCTTCGAAGCACCTTAGAAGTTGTTTAAGCGTGTTTGGAAATACGAGGAAACTGCTTCGAAGCACCTTCGAAGTTGTTTTAGCGTGTTTGGAAATACGAGGAAACTTCTTCGAAGCACCTTCGAAGTTGTTTAAGCGTGTTTGGAAATACGAGGAAACTTCTTCGAAGCACCTTCGAAGTTGTTTAAGCGTGTTTGGAAATACGAGGAAACTGCTTCGAAGCACCTTCGAAGTTGTTTTAGCGTGTTTGGAAATACGAGGAAACTGCTTCGAAGCACCTCAGAAGTTGTTTTAGCGTGTTTGGAAATACGAGGAAACTGCTTCGAAGCACCTTAGAAGTTGTTTAAGCGTGTTTGGAAATACGAGGAAACTGCTTCGAAGCACCTTAGAAGTTGTTTTAGCGTGTTTGTAAATACGAGGAAACTGCTTCGAAGCACCTTCGAAGTTGTTTAAGCGTGTTTGGAAATACGAGGAAACTGCTTCGAAGCACCTTAGAAGTTGTTTTAGCGTGTTTGGAAATACGAGGAAACTGCTTCGAAGCACCTTCGAAGTTGTTTAAGCGTGTTTGGAAATACGAGGAAACTTCTTCGAAGCACCTTCGAAGTTGTTTAAGCGTGTTTGGAAATACGAGGAAACTGCTTCGAAGCACCTTAGAAGTTGTTTTAGCGTGTTTGGAAATACGAGGAAACTGCTTCGAAGCACCTTCGAAGTTGTTTAAGCGTGTTTGGAAATACGAGGAAACTTCTTCGAAGCACCTTCGAAGTTGTTTAAGCGTGTTTGGAAATACGAGGAAACTGCTTCGAAGCACCTTAGAAGTTGTTTTAGCGTGTTTGGAAATACGAGGAAACTGCTTCGAAGCACCTTCGAAGTTGTTTAAGCGTGTTTGGAAATACGAGGAAACTTCTTCGAAGCACCTTCGAAGTTGTTTAAGCGTGTTTGGAAATACGAGGAAACTGCTTCGAAGCACCTTCGAAGTTGTTTTAGCGTGTTTGGAAATACGAGGAAACTTCTTCGAAGCACCTTCGAAGTTGTTTAAGCGTGTTTGGAAATACGAGGAAACTGCTTCGAAGCACCTTCGAAGTTGTTTAAGCGTGTTTGGAAATACGAGGAAACTGCTTCGAAGCACCTTAGAAGTTGTTTAAGCGTGTTTGGAAATACGAGGAAACTGCTTCGAAGCACCTTAGAAGTTGTTTTAGCGTGTTTGGAAATACGAGGAAACTTTTTCGAAGCACCTTCGAAGTTGTTTAAGCGTGTTTGGAAATACGAGGAAACTTCTTCGAAGCACCTTCGAAGTTGTTTAAGCGTGTTTGGAAATACGAGGAAACTGCTTCGAAGCACCTTCGAAGTTGTTTTAGCGTGTTTGGAAATACGAGGAAACTGCTTCGAAGCACCTCAGAAGTTGTTTTAGCGTGTTTGGAAATACGAGGAAACTGCTTCGAAGCACCTTAGAAGTTGTTTAAGCGTGTTTGGAAATACGAGGAAACTGCTTCGAAGCACCTTAGAAGTTGTTTTAGCGTGTTTGTAAATACGAGGAAACTGCTTCGAAGCACCTTCGAAGTTGTTTAAGCGTGTTTGGAAATACGAGGAAACTGCTTCGAAGCACCTTAGAAGTTGTTTTAGCGTGTTTGGAAATACGAGGAAACTGCTTCGAAGCACCTTCGAAGTTGTTTAAGCGTGTTTGGAAATACGAGGAAACTTCTTCGAAGCACCTTCGAAGTTGTTTAAGCGTGTTTGGAAATACGAGGAAACTGCTTCGAAGCACCTTAGAAGTTGTTTTAGCGTGTTTGGAAATACGAGGAAACTGCTTCGAAGCACCTTCGAAGTTGTTTAAGCGTGTTTGGAAATACGAGGAAACTTCTTCGAAGCACCTTCGAAGTTGTTTAAGCGTGTTTGGAAATACGAGGAAACTGCTTCGAAGCACCTTCGAAGTTGTTTTAGCGTGTTTGGAAATACGAGGAAACTTCTTCGAAGCACCTTCGAAGTTGTTTAAGCGTGTTTGGAAATACGAGGAAACTGCTTCGAAGCACCTTCGAAGTTGTTTAAGCGTGTTTGGAAATACGAGGAAACTGCTTCGAAGCACCTTAGAAGATGTTTAAGCGTGTTTGGAAATACGAGGAAACTGCTTCGAAGCACCTTCGAAGTTGTTTAAGCGTGTTTGGAAATACGAGGAAACTTCTTCGAAGCACCTTCGAAGTTGTTTAAGCGTGTTTGGAAATACGAGGAAACTGCTTCGAAGCACCTTAGAAGTTGTTTAAGCGTGTTTGGAAATACGAGGAAACTGCTTCGAAGCACCTTAGAAGTTGTTTTAGCGTGTTTGGAAATACGAGGAAACTTTTTCGAAGCACCTTCGAAGTTGTTTAAGCGTGTTTGGAAATACGAGGAAACTTCTTCGAAGCACCTTCGAAGTTGTTTAAGCGTGTTTGGAAATACGAGGAAACTGCTTCGAAGCACCTTCGAAGTTGTTTTAGCGTGTTTGGAAATACGAGGAAACTGCTTCGAAGCACCTCAGAAGTTGTTTTAGCGTGTTTGGAAATACGAGGAAACTGCTTCGAAGCACCTTAGAAGTTGTTTAAGCGTGTTTGGAAATACGAGGAAACTGCTTCGAAGCACCTTAGAAGTTGTTTTAGCGTGTTTGTAAATACGAGGAAACTGCTTCGAAGCACCTTAGAAGTTGTTTAAGCGTGTTTGGAAATACGAGGAAACTTCTTCGAAGCACCTTCGAAGTTGTTTAAGCGTGTTTGGAAATACGAGGAAACTGCTTCGAAGCACCTTAGAAGTTGTTTAAGCGTGTTTGGAAATACGAGGAAACTGCTTCGAAGCACCTCAGAAGTTGTTTTAGCGTGTTTGGAAATACGAGGAAACTTCTTCGAAGCACCTTCGAAGTTGTTTAAGCGTGTTTGGAAATACGAGGAAACTGCTTCGAAGCACCTTCGAAGTTGTTTAAGCGTGTTTGGAAATACGAGGAAACTTCTTCGAAGCACCTTCGAAGTTGTTTAAGCGTGTTTGGAAATACGAGGAAACTGCTTCGAAGCACCTTCGAAGTTGTTTAAGCGTGTTTGGAAATACGAGGAAACTGCTTCGAAGCACCTTCGAAGTTGTTTTAGCGTGTTTGGAAATACGAGGAAACTGCTTCGAAGCACCTCAGAAGTTGTTTTAGCGTGTTTGGAAATACGAGGAAACTGCTTCGAAGCACCTTAGAAGTTGTTTAAGCGTGTTTGGAAATACGAGGAAACTGCTTCGAAGCACCTTAGAAGTTGTTTAAGCGTGTTTGGAAATACGAGGAAACTTCTTCGAAGCACCTTCGAAGTTGTTTAAGCGTGTTTGGAAATACGAGGAAACTGCTTCGAAGCACCTTCGAAGTTGTTTAAGCGTGTTTGGAAATACGAGGAAACTTCTTCGAAGCACCTTCGAAGTTGTTTAAGCGTGTTTGGAAATACGAGGAAACTGCTTCGAAGCACCTTCGAAGTTGTTTTAGCGTGTTTGGAAATACGAGGAAACTTCTTCGAAGCACCTTCGAAGTTGTTTAAGCGTGTTTGGAAATACGAGGAAACTTCTTCGAAGCACCTTCGAAGTTGTTTTAGCGTGTTTGGAAATACGAGGAAACTTCTTCGAAGCACCTTCGAAGTTGTTTAAGCGTGTTTGGAAATACGAGGAAACTTCTTCGAAGCACCTTCGAAGTTGTTTAAGCGTGTTTGGAAATACGAGGAAACTGCTTCGAAGCACCTTAGAAGTTGTTTAAGCGTGTTTGGAAATACGAGGAAACTTCTTCGAAGCACCTTCGAAGTTGTTTAAGCGTGTTTGGAAATACGAGGAAACTTCTTCGAAGCACCTTCGAAGTTGTTTAAGCGTGTTTGGAAATACGAGGAAACTGCTTCGAAGCACCTTCGAAGTTGTTTTAGCGTGTTTGGAAATACGAGGAAACTTCTTCGAAGCACCTTCGAAGTTGTTTAAGCGTGTTTGGAAATACGAGGAAACTGCATCGAAGCACCTTAGAAGTTGTTTAAGCGTGTTTGGAAATACGAGGAAACTTCTTCGAAGCACCTTCGAAGTTGTTTAAGCGTGTTTGGAAATACGAGGAAACTGCTTCGAAGCACCTTCGAAGTTGTTTAAGCGTGTTTGGAAATACGAGGAAACTTCTTCGAAGCACCTTCGAAGTTGTTTAAGCGTGTTTGGAAATACGAGGAAACTTCTTCGAAGCACCTTCGAAGTTGTTTAAGCGTGTTTGGAAATACGAGGAAACTGCTTCGAAGCACCTTCGAAGTTGTTTAAGCGTGTTTGGAAATACGAGGAAACTGCTTCGAAGCACCTTCGAAGTTGTTTTAGCGTGTTTGGAAATACGAGGAAACTTCTTCGAAGCACCTTCGAAGTTGTTTAAGCGTGTTTGGAAATACGAGGAAACTTCTTCGAAGCACCTTCGAAGTTGTTTAAGCGTGTTTGGAAATACGAGGAAACTGCTTCGAAGCACCTTAGAAGTTGTTTAAGCGTGTTTGGAAATACGAGGAAACTGCTTCGAAGCACCTTAGAAGTTGTTTAAGCGTGTTTGGAAATACGAGGAAACTTCTTCGAAGCACCTTCGAAGTTGTTTAAGCGTGTTTGGAAATACGAGGAAACTGCTTCGAAGCACCTTAGAAGTTGTTTAAGCGTGTTTGGAAATACGAGGAAACTGCTTCGAAGCACCTTAGAAGTTGTTTTAGCGTGTTTGGAAATACGAGGAAACTGCTTCGAAGCACCTTCGAAGTTGTTTAAGCGTGTTTGGAAATACGAGGAAACTTCTTCGAAGCACCTTCGAAGTTGTTTAAGCGTGTTTGGAAATACGAGGAAACTGCTTCGAAGCACCTTCGAAGTTGTTTTAGCGTGTTTGGAAATACGAGGAAACTGCTTCGAAGCACCTTAGAAGTTGTTTTAGCGTGTTTGGAAATACGAGGAAACTTCTTCGAAGCACCTTCGAAGTTGTTTAAGCGTGTTTGGAAATACGAGGAAACTGCTTCGAAGCACCTTAGAAGTTGTTTTAGCGTGTTTGGAAATACGAGGAAACTGCTTCGAAGCACCTTCGAAGTTGTTTAAGCGTGTTTGGAAATACGAGGAAACTTCTTCGAAGCACCTTCGAAGTTGTTTAAGCGTGTTTGGAAATACGAGGAAACTGCTTCGAAGCACCTTCGAAGTTGTTTTAGCGTGTTTGGAAATACGAGGAAACTGCTTCGAAGCACCTTAGAAGTTGTTTTAGCGTGTTTGGAAATACGAGGAAACTTCTTCGAAGCACCTTCGAAGTTGTTTAAGCGTGTTTGGAAATACGAGGAAACTGCTTCGAAGCACCTTAAAAGTTGTTTAAGCGTGTTTGGAAATACGAGGAAACTGCTTCGAAGCACCTTAGAAGTTGTTTTAGCGTGTTTGGAAATACGAGGAAACTTCTTCGAAGCACCTTCGAAGTTGTTTAAGCGTGTTTGGAAATACGAGGAAACTGCTTCGAAGCACCTTAGAAGTTGTTTTAGCGTGTTTGGAAATACGAGGAAACTGCTTCGAAGCACCTTCGAAGTTGTTTAAGCGTGTTTGGAAATACGAGGAAACTTCTTCGAAGCACCTTCGAAGTTGTTTAAGCGTGTTTGGAAATACGAGGAAACTGCTTCGAAGCACCTTCGAAGTTGTTTAAGCGTGTTTGGAAATACGAGGAAACTGCTTCGAAGCACCTTCGAAGTTGTTTAAGCGTGTTTGGAAATACGAGGAAACTGCTTCGAAGCACCTTCGAAGTTGTTTTAGCGTGTTTGGAAATACGAGGAAACTTCTTCGAAGCACCTTCGAAGTTGTTTAAGCGTGTTTGGAAATACGAGGAAACTGCTTCGAAGCACCTTAGAAGTTGTTTAAGCGTGTTTGGAAATACGAGGAAACTGCTTCGAAGCACCTTAGAAGTTGTTTTAGCGTGTTTGGAAATACGAGGAAACTTCTTCGAAGCACCTTCGAAGTTGTTTAAGCGTGTTTGGAAATACGAGGAAACTTCTTCGAAGCACCTTCGAAGTTGTTTAAGCGTGTTTGGAAATACGAGGAAACTGCTTCGAAGCACCTTCGAAGTTGTTTTAGCGTGTTTGGAAATACGAGGAAACTTCTTCGAAGCACCTTCGAAGTTGTTTAAGCGTGTTTGGAAATACGAGGAAACTGCTTCGAAGCACCTTAGAAGTTGTTTAAGCGTGTTTGGAAATACGAGGAAACTGCTTCGAAGCACCTTAGAAGTTGTTTAAGCGTGTTTGGAAATACGAGGAAACTGCTTCGAAGCACCTTAGAAGTTGTTTTAGCGTGTTTGGAAATACGAGGAAACTGCTTCGAAGCACCTTCGAAGTTGTTTAAGCGTGTTTGGAAATACGAGGAAACTTCTTCGAAGCACCTTCGAAGTTGTTTAAGCGTGTTTGGAAATACGAGGAAACTGCTTCGAAGCACCTTCGAAGTTGTTTTAGCGTGTTTGGAAATACGAGGAAACTTCTTCGAAGCACCTTCGAAGTTGTTTAAGCGTGTTTGGAAATACGAGGAAACTGCTTCGAAGCACCTTAGAAGTTGTTTAAGCGTGTTTGGAAATACGAGGAAACTGCTTCGAAGCACCTTAGAAGTTGTTTTAGCGTGTTTGGAAATACGAGGAAACTTCTTCGAAGCACCTTCGAAGTTGTTTAAGCGTGTTTGGAAATACGAGGAAACTGCTTCGAAGCACCTTCGAAGTTGTTTTAGCGTGTTTGGAAATACGAGGAAACTTCTTCGAAGCACCTTCGAAGTTGTTTAAGCGTGTTTGGAAATACGAGGAAACTGCTTCGAAGCACCTTAAAAGTTGTTTCAACGTGGTTGGAAATACGAGGAAACTGCTTCGAAGCACCTTAAAAGTTGTTTCAACGTGGTTGGAAATACGAGGAAACTGCTTCGAAGCACCTTAAAAGTTGTTTCAACGTGGTTGGAACTACGAGGAAACTGCTTCGAAGCAACATAAAAGTTGTTTAAGCGTGTTTGGAAATACGAGGAAACTGCTTCGAAGCACCTTAGAAGTTGTTTTAGCGTGTTTGGAAATACGAGGAATCTGCTTCGAAGCACCTAAGAAGTTGTTTTAGCGTGTTTGGAAATACGAGGAAACTGCTTCGAAGCACCTTAGAAGTTGTTTTAGCGTGTTTGGAAATACGAGGAAACTGCTTCGAAGCACCTTCGAAAGTGTTTTAGCGTGTTTGGAAATACGAGGAAACTGCTTCGAAGCACCTTAAAAGTTGTTTCAGCGTGTTTGGAAGTACGAGAAAACTGCTTCGGAACACCTAAGAAATTGTTTTAGCGTGTTTGGAAATACGAGGAAACTGCTTCGAAGCACCTAAGAAGTTGTTTTAGCGTGTTTGGAAATACGAGGAAACTGCTTCGAAGCACCTTAGAAATTGTTTTAGCGTGTTTGGAAATACGAGGAAACTGCTTCGAAGCACCTTAGAAATTGTTTTAGCGTTTTTGGAAACACGAGGAATCTGCTTCGAAGCACCTTCGAAAGTGTTTTAGCGTGTTTGGAAATACGAGGAAACTGCTTCGAAGCACCTTGGAAGTTGTTTTAGCGTGTTTGGAAATACGAGAAAACTGCTTCAAAGCACCTTGGAAGTTGTTTAAGCGTGTTTGGAAATACGAGGAAACTGCTTCGGAGCACCTTGGAAGTTGTTTTAGCGTGTTTGGAAATACAAGGAATCTGCTTCGAAGCACCTTCGAAAGTGTTTTAGCGTGTTTGGAAATACGAGGAAACTGCTTCGAAGCACCTTAAAAGTTGTTTTAGCGTGTTTGGAAATACGAGGAAACTGCTTCGAAGCACCTTAGAAGTTGTTTTAGCGTGTTTGGAAATACGAGGAAACTGCTTCGGAGCACCTTGGAAGTTGTTTTAGCGTGTTTGGAAATACGAGAAAACTGCTTCGAAGCACCTTCGAAAGTGTTTTAGCGTGTTTGGAAATACGAGGAAACTGGTTCGGAGCACCTTAGAAGTTGTTTTAGCGTGTTTGGAAATACGAGGAAACTGCATCGAAGCCCCTTGAAAGTTGTTTAAACGTGTTTGGAAATACGAGGAAACTGCTTCGAAGCACCTTGGAAGTTGTTTTAGCGTGTTTGGAAATACGAGAAAACTGCTTAAAAGCACCTTGGAAGTTGTTTAAGCGTGTTTGGAAATACGAGGAAACTGCTTCGGAGCACCTTAAAAGTTGTTTTAGCGTGTTTGGAAATACGAGGAAACTGCTTCGAAGCACCTTAGAAATTGTTTTAGCGTTTTTGGAAACACGAGGAATCTGCTTCGAAGCACCTTCGAAAGTGTTTTAGCGTGTTTGGAAATACGAGGAAACTGCTTCGGAGCACCTTAGAAAGTGTTTTAGCGTGTTTGGAAATACGAGGAAACTGCTTCGAAGCACCTTAAAAGTTGTTTTAGCGTGTTTGGAAATACGAGGAAACTGCTTCGAAGCACCTTAGAAGTTGTTTTAGCGTGTTTGGAAATACGAGGAAACTGCTTCGAAGCACCTTCGAAGTTGTTTTAGCGTTTTTGGAAATACGAGGAAACTGCTTCGGAACACCTTAGAAATTGTTTTAGCGTGTTTGGAAATACGAGGAAACTGCTTCGAAGCACCTTAGAAATTGTTTTAGCGTGTTTGGAAATACGAGGAAACTGCTTCGAAGCACCTTAGAAGTTGTTTTAGCGTGTTTGGAAATACGAGGAAACTGCTTCGAAGCACCTTCGAAGTTGTTTCAGCGTGTTTGGAAATACGAGGAATCTGCTTCGAAGCACCTTCGAAGTTGTTTTAGCGTGTATGGAAATACGAGGAAACTGCTTCGAAGCACCTAAGAAGTTGTTTTAGCGTGTTTGGAAATACGAGGAAACTGCTTCGAAGCACCTTAGAAATTGTTTTAGCGTGTTTGGAAATACGAGGAAACTGCTTCGAAGCACCTTAGAAATTGTTTTAGCGTTTTTGGAAACACGAGGAATCTGCTTCGAAGCACCTTCGAAAGTGTTTTAGCGTGTTTGGAAATACGAGGAAACTGCTTCGAAGCACCTTGGAAGTTGTTTTAGCGTGTTTGGAAATACGAGAAAACTGCTTCAAAGCACCTTGGAAGTTGTTTAAGCGTGTTTGGAAATACGAGGAAACTGCTTCGGAGCACCTTGGAAGTTGTTTTAGCGTGTTTGGAAATACAAGGAATCTGCTTCGAAGCACCTTCGAAAGTGTTTTAGCGTGTTTGGAAATACGAGGAAACTGCTTCGAAGCACCTTAAAAGTTGTTTTAGCGTGTTTGGAAATACGAGGAAACTGCTTCGAAGCACCTTAGAAATTGTTTTAGCGTGTTTGGAAATACGAGGAAACTGCTTCGAAGCACCTTGGAAGTTGTTTTAGCGTGTTTGGAAATACGAGGAAACTGGTTCGGAGCACCTTAGAAGTTGTTTTAGCGTGTTTGGAAATACGAGGAAACTGGTTCGGAGCACCTTAGAAGTTGTTTTAGCGTGTTTGGAAATACGAGGAAACTGCATCGAAGCCCCTTGAAAGTTGTTTAAACGTGTTTGGAAATACGAGGAAACTGCTTCGAAGCACCTTGGAAGTTGTTTTAGCGTGTTTGGAAATACGAGAAAACTGCTTAAAAGCACCTTGGAAGTTGTTTAAGCGTGTTTGGAAATACGAGGAAACTGCTTCGGAGCACCTTAAAAGTTGTTTTAGCGTGTTTGGAAATACGAGGAAACTGCTTCGAAGCACCTTAGAAATTGTTTTAGCGTTTTTGGAAACACGAGGAATCTGCTTCGAAGCACCTTCGAAAGTGTTTTAGCGTGTTTGGAAATACGAGGAAACTGCTTCGGAGCACCTTAGAAAGTGTTTTAGCGTGTTTGGAAATACGAGGAAACTGCTTCGAAGCACCTTAAAAGTTGTTTTAGCGTGTTTGGAAATACGAGGAAACTGCTTCGAAGCACCTTAGAAGTTGTTTTAGCGTGTTTGGAAATACGAGGAAACTGCTTCGAAGCACCTTCGAAGTTGTTTTAGCGTGTTTGGAAATACGAGGAAACTGCTTCGGAACACCTTAGAAATTGTTTTAGCGTGTTTGGAAATACGAGGAAACTGCTTCGAAGCACCTTAGAAATTGTTTTAGCGTGTTTGGAAATACGAGGAAACTGCTTCGAAGCACCTTAGAAGTTGTTTTAGCGTGTTTGGAAATACGAGGAAACTGCTTCGAAGCACCTTCGAAGTTGTTTCAGCGTGTTTGGAAATACGAGGAATCTGCTTCGAAGCACCTTCGAAGTTGTTTTAGCGTGTATGGAAATACGAGGAAACTGCTTCGAAGCACCTTAGAAGTTGTTTTAGCGTGTTTGGAAATACGAGGAAACTGCTTCGAAGCACCTTCGAAAGTGTTTTAGCGTGTTTGGAAATACGAGGAAACTGCTTCGAAGCACCTTAGAAATTGTTTTAGCGTGTTTGGAAATACGAGGAAACTGCTTCGAAGCACCTTAGAAATTGTTTTAGCGTGTTTGGAAATACGAGAAAACTGCTTCGGAGCACCTTAGAAGTTGTTTTAGCGTGTTTGGAAATACGAGGAAACTGGTTCGGAGCACCTTAGAAGTTGTTTTAGCGTGATTGGAAATACGAGGAAACTGGTTCGGAGCACCTTAGAAGTTGTTTTAGCGTGTTTGGAAATACGAGGAAACTGGTTCGGAGCACCTTAGAAGTTGTTTTAGCGTGTTTGGAAATACGAGGAAACTGCATCGAAGCCCCTTGAAAGTTGTTTAAACGTGTTTGGAAATACGAGGAAACTGCTTCGAAGCACCTTGGAAGTTGTTTTAGCGTGTTTGGAAATACGAGAAAACTGCTTCAAAGCACCTTGGAAGTTGTTTAAGCGTGTTTGGAAATACGAGGAAACTGCTTCGAAGCACCTTAAAAGTTGTTTTAGCGTGTTTGGAAATACGAGGAAACTGCTTCGAAGCACCTTAGAAATTGTTTTAGCGTGTTTGGAAATACGAGGAAACTGCTTCGGAGCACCTTAAAAGTTGTTTTAGTGTGTTTGGAAATACGAGGAAACTGCTTCGAAGCACCTTAGAAATTGTTTTAGCGTTTTTGGAAACACGAGGAATCTGCTTCGAAGCACCTTCGAAAGTGTTTTAGCGTGTTTGGAAATACGAGGAAACTGCTTCGGAGCACCTTCGAAGTTGTTTTAGCGTGTTTGGAAATACGAGGAAACTTCTTCGAAGCACCTTCGAAGTTGTTTAAGCGTGTTTGGAAATACGAGGAAACTGCTTCGAAGCACCTTCGAAGTTGTTTTAGCGTGTTTGGAAATACGAGGAAACTTCTTCGAAGCACCTTCGAAGTTGTTTAAGCGTGTTTGGAAATACGAGGAAACTGCTTCGAAGCACCTTAGAAGTTGTTTAAGCGTGTTTGGAAATACGAGGAAACTGCTTCGAAGCACCTTAGAAGTTGTTTTAGCGTGTTTGGAAATACGAGGAAACTTCTTCGAAGCACCTTCGAAGTTGTTTAAGCGTGTTTGGAAATACGAGGAAACTTCTTCGAAGCACCTTCGAAGTTGTTTAAGCGTGTTTGGAAATACGAGGAAACTGCTTCGAAGCACCTTCGAAGTTGTTTTAGCGTGTTTGGAAATACGAGGAAACTTCTTCGAAGCACCTTCGAAGTTGTTTAAGCGTGTTTGGAAATACGAGGAAACTGCTTCGAAGCACCTTAGAAGTTGTTTAAGCGTGTTTGGAAATACGAGGAAACTGCTTCGAAGCACCTTAGAAGTTGTTTAAGCGTGTTTGAAAATACGAGGAAACTGCTTCGAAGCACCTTAGAAGTTGTTTTAGCGTGTTTGGAAATACGAGGAAACTGCTTCGAAGCACCTTCGAAGTTGTTTAAGCGTGTTTGGAAATACGAGGAAACTTCTTCGAAGCACCTTCGAAGTTGTTTAAGCGTGTTTGGAAATACGAGGAAACTGCTTCGAAGCACCTTCGAAGTTGTTTTAGCGTGTTTGGAAATACGAGGAAACTTCTTCGAAGCACCTTCGAAGTTGTTTAAGCGTGTTTGGAAATACGAGGAAACTGCTTCGAAGCACCTTAGAAGTTGTTTAAGCGTGTTTGGAAATACGAGGAAACTGCTTCGAAGCACCTTAGAAGTTGTTTTAGCGTGTTTGGAAATACGAGGAAACTTCTTCGAAGCACCTTCGAAGTTGTTTAAGCGTGTTTGGAAATACGAGGAAACTGCTTCGAAGCACCTTCGAAGTTGTTTTAGCGTGTTTGGAAATACGAGGAAACTTCTTCGAAGCACCTTCGAAGTTGTTTAAGCGTGTTTGGAAATACGAGGAAACTGCTTCGAAGCACCTTAAAAGTTGTTTCAACGTGGTTGGAAATACGAGGAAACTGCTTCGAAGCACCTTAAAAGTTGTTTCAACGTGGTTGGAAATACGAGGAAACTGCTTCGAAGCACCTTAAAAGTTGTTTCAACGTGGTTGGAACTACGAGGAAACTGCTTCGAAGCAACATAAAAGTTGTTTAAGCGTGTTTGGAAATACGAGGAAACTGCTTCGAAGCACCTTAGAAGTTGTTTTAGCGTGTTTGGAAATACGAGGAATCTGCTTCGAAGCACCTTAGAAGTTGTTTTAGCGTGTTTGGAAATACGAGGAAACTGCTTCGAAGCACCTTAGAAGTTGTTTTAGCGTGTTTGGAAATACGAGGAAACTGCTTCGAAGCACCTTCGAAAGTGTTTTAGCGTGTTTGGAAATACGAGGAAACTGCTTCGAAGCACCTTAAAAGTTGTTTCAGCGTGTTTGGAAGTACGAGAAAACTGCTTCGGAACACCTAAGAAATTGTTTTAGCGTGTTTGGAAATACGAGGAAACTGCTTCGAAGCACCTAAGAAGTTGTTTTAGCGTGTTTGGAAATACGAGGAAACTGCTTCGAAGCACCTTAGAAATTGTTTTAGCGTGTTTGGAAATACGAGGAAACTGCTTCGAAGCACCTTAGAAATTGTTTTAGCGTTTTTGGAAACACGAGGAATCTGCTTCGAAGCACCTTCGAAAGTGTTTTAGCGTGTTTGGAAATACGAGGAAACTGCTTCGAAGCACCTTGGAAGTTGTTTTAGCGTGTTTGGAAATACGAGAAAACTGCTTCAAAGCACCTTGGAAGTTGTTTAAGCGTGTTTGGAAATACGAGGAAACTGCTTCGGAGCACCTTGGAAGTTGTTTTAGCGTGTTTGGAAATACGAGGAAACTGCTTCGAAGCACCTTAGAAGTTGTTTTAGCGTGTTTGGAAATACGAGGAAACTGCTTCGGAGCACCTTGGAAGTTGTTTTAGCGTGTTTGGAAATACGAGGAAACTGCTTCGGAGCACCTTGGAAGTTGTTTTAGCGTGTTTGGAAATACGAGAAAACTGCTTCGAAGCACCTTCGAAAGTGTTTTAGCGTGTTTGGAAATACGAGGAAACTGCTTCGAAGCACCTTAAAAGTTGTTTTAGCGTGTTTGGAAATACGAGGAAACTGCTTCGAAGCACCTTAGAAATTGTTTTAGCGTGTTTGGAAATACGAGGAAACTGCTTCGAAGCACCTTAGAAGTTGTTTTAGCGTGTTTGGAAATACGAGGAAACTGGTTCGGAGCACCTTAGAAGTTGTTTTAGCGTGTTTGGAAATACGAGGAAACTGGTTCGGAGCACCTTAGAAGTTGTTTTAGCGTGTTTGGAAATACGAGGAAACTGCATCGAAGCCCCTTGAAAGTTGTTTAAACGTGTTTGGAAATACGAGGAAACTGCTTCGAAGCACCTTGGAAGTTGTTTTAGCGTGTTTGGAAATACGAGAAAACTGCTTAAAAGCACCTTGGAAGTTGTTTAAGCGTGTTTGGAAATACGAGGAAACTGCTTCGAAGCACCTTAAAAGTTGTTTAAGCGTGTTTGGAAATACGAGGAAACTGCTTCGAAGCACCTTAGAAGTTGTTTTAGCGTGTTTGGAAATACGAGGAAACTGCTTCGGAGCACCTTAAAAGTTGTTTTAGCGTGTTTGGAAATACGAGGAAACTGCTTCGAAGCACCTTAGAAATTGTTTTAGCGTTTTTGGAAACACGAGGAATCTGCTTCGAAGCACCTTCGAAAGTGTTTTAGCGTGTTTGGAAATACGAGGAAACTGCTTCGGAACACCTTAGAAATTGTTTTAGCGTGTTTGGAAATACGAGGAAACTGCTTCGAAGCACCTTAGAAATTGTTTTAGCGTGTTTGGAAATACGAGGAAACTGCTTCGAAGCACCTTAGAAGTTGTTTCAGCGTGTTTGGAAATACGAGGAAACTGCTTCGAAGCACCTTAGAAGTTGTTTTAGCGTTTTTGGAAATACGAGGAAACTGCTTCGGAACACCTTAGAAATTGTTTTAGCGTGTTTGGAAATACGAGGAAACTGCTTCGAAGCACCTTAGAAATTGTTTTAGCGTGTTTGGAAATACGAGGAAACTGCTTCGAAGCACCTTAGAAGTTGTTTTAGCGTGTTTGGAAATACGAGGAAACTGCTTCGAAGCACCTTCGAAGTTGTTTCAGCGTGTTTGGAAATACGAGGAATCTGCTTCGAAGCACCTTCGAAGTTGTTTTAGCGTGTTTGGAAATACGAGGAAACTGCTTCGAAGCACCTTAGAAGTTGTTTTAGCGTGTTTGGAAATACGAGGAAACTGCTTCGAAGCACCTTCGAAAGTGTTTTAGCGTGTTTGGAAATACGAGGAAACTGCTTCGAAGCACCTTAGAAATTGTTTTAGCGTGTTTGGAAATACGAGGAAACTGCTTCGAAGCACCTTAGAAGTTGTTTTAGCGTGTTTGGAAATACGAGAAAACTGCTTCGGAGCACCTTAGAAGTTGTTTTAGCGTGTTTGGAAATACGAGGAAACTGGTTCGGAGCACCTTAGAAGTTGTTTTAGCGTGATTGGAAATACGAGGAAACTGGTTCGGAGCACCTTAGAAGTTGTTTTAGCGTGTTTGGAAATACGAGGAAACTGGTTCGGAGCACCTTAGAAGTTGTTTTAGCGTGTTTGGAAATACGAGGAAACTGCATCGAAGCCCCTTGAAAGTTGTTTAAACGTGTTTGGAAATACGAGGAAACTGCTTCGAAGCACCTTGGAAGTTGTTTTAGCGTGTTTGGAAATACGAGAAAACTGCTTCAAAGCACCTTGGAAGTTGTTTAAGCGTGTTTGGAAATACGAGGAAACTGCTTCGAAGCACCTTAAAAGTTGTTTTAGCGTGTTTGGAAATACGAGGAAACTGCTTCGAAGCACCTTAGAAATTGTTTTAGCGTGTTTGGAAATACGAGGAAACTGCTTCGGAGCACCTTAAAAGTTGTTTTAGTGTGTTTGGAAATACGAGGAAACTGCTTCGAAGCACCTTAGAAATTGTTTTAGCGTTTTTGGAAACACGAGGAATCTGCTTCGAAGCACCTTCGAAAGTGTTTTAGCGTGTTTGGAAATACGAGGAAACTGCTTCGGAGCACCTTAGAAAGTGTTTTAGCGTGTTTGGAAATACGAGGAAACTGCTTCGAAGCACCTTAAAAGTTGTTTTAGCGTGTTTGGAAATACGAGGAAACTGCTTCGAAGCACCTTAGAAGTTGTTTTAGCGTGTTTGGAAATACGAGGAAACTGCTTCGGAACACCTTAGAAATTGTTTTAGCGTGTTTGGAAATACGAGGAAACTGCTTCGAAGCACCTTAGAAATTGTTTTAGCGTGTTTGGAAATACGAGGAAACTGCTTCGAAGCACCTTAAAAGTTGTTTCAGCGTGTTTGGAAATACGAGGAAACTGCTTCGAAGCACCTTAGAAGTTGTTTTAGCGTTTTTGGAAATACGAGGAAACTGCTTCGGAACACCTTAGAAATTGTTTTAGCGTGTTTGGAAATACGAGGAAACTGCTTCGAAGCACCTTAGAAATTGTTTTAGCGTGTTTGGAAATACGAGGAAACTGCTTCGAAGCACCTTAGAAGTTGTTTTAGCGTGTTTGGAAATACGAGGAAACTGCTTCGAAGCACCTTCGAAGTTGTTTTAGCGTGTTTGGAAATACGAGGAATCTGCTTCGAAGCACCTTCGAAGTTGTTTTAGCGTGTTTGGAAATACGAGGAAACTGCTTCGAAGCACCTTAGAAGTTGTTTTTGCGTGTTTGGAAATACGAGGAAACTGCTTCGAAGCACCTTCGAAAGTGTTTTAGCGTGTTTGGAAATACGAGGAAACTGCTTCGAAGCACCTTAGAAATTGTTTTAGCGTGTTTGGAAATACGAGGAAACTGCTTCGAAGCACCTTAGAAATTGTTTTAGCGTGTTTGGAAATACGAGAAAACTGCTTCGGAGCACCTTAGAAGTTGTTTTAGCGTGTTTGGAAATACGAGGAAACTGCATCGAAGCCCCTTGAAAGTTGTTTAAACGTGTTTGGAAATACGAGGAAACTGCTTCGAAGCACCTTGGAAGTTGTTTTAGCGTGTTTGGAAATACGAGAAAACTGCTTCGGAACACCTTAGAAATTGTTTTAGCGTGTTTGGAAATACGAGGAAACTGCTTCGAAGCACCTTAGAAATTGTTTTAGCGTGTTTGGAAATACGAGGAATCTGCTTCGAAGCACCTTCGAAGTTGTTTTAGCGTGTTTGGAAATACGAGGAAACTGCTTCGGAGCACCTTAGAAGTTGTTTTAGCGTGTTTGAAAATACGAGAAAACTGCTTCGGAGCACCTTAGAAGTTGTTTTAGCGTGTTTGGAAATACGAGGAAACTGCATCGAAGCCCCTTGAAAGTTGTTTTAGCGTGTTTGGAAATACGAGGAAACTGCTTCGAAGCACCTTGGAAGTTGTTTTAGCGTGATTGGAAATACGAGGAAACTGGTTCGGAGCACCTTAGAAGTTGTTTTAGCGTGTTTGGAAATACGAGGAAACTGGTTCGGAGCACCTTAGAAGTTGTTTTAGCGTGTTTGGAAATACGAGGAAACTGCATCGAAGCCCCATGAAAGTTGTTTAAACGTGTTTGGAAATACGAGGAAACTGCTTCGAAGCACCTTGGAAGTTGTTTTAGCGTGTTTGGAAATACGAGAAAACTGCTTCAAAGCACCTTAAAAGTTGTTTTAGCGTGTTTGGAAATACGAGGAAACTGCTTCGAAGCACCTTAGAAGTTGTTTTAGCGTGTTTGGAAATACGAGGAATCTGCTTCGAAGCACCTTCGAAGTTGTTTTAGCGTGTTTGGAAATACGAGGAAACTGCTTCGGAGCACCTTCGAAAGTGTTTTAGCGTGTTTGGAAATACGAGGAAACTGCTTCGAAGCACCTTAAAAGTTGTTTTAGCGTGTTTGGAAATACGAGGAAACTGCTTCGAAGCACCTTAGAAGTTGTTTTAGCGTGTTTGGAAATACGAGGAAACTGCTTCGAAGCACCTTAGAAATTGTTTTAGCGTGTTTGGAAATACGAGGAAACTGCTTCGAAGCACCTTAGAAATTGTTTTAGCGTGTTTGGAAATACGAGAAAACTGCTTCGGAGCACCTTAGAAGTTGTTTTAGCGTGTTTGGAAATACGAGGAAACTGGTTCGGAGCACCTTAGAAGTTGTTTTAGCGTGTTTGGAAATTCGAGGAAACTGCATCGAAGCCCCTTGAAAGTTGTTTAAACGTGTTTGGAAATACGAGGAAACTGCTTCGAAGCACCTTGGAAGTTGTTTTAGCGTGTTTGAAAATACGAGAAAACTGATTCGGAACACCTTAGAAATTGTTTTAGCGTGTTTGGAAATACGAGGAAACTGCTTCGAAGCACCTTAGAAATTGTTTTAGCGTGTTTGGAAATACGAGGAAACTGCTTCGAAGCACCTTCGAAGTTGTTTTAGCGTGTTTGGAAATACGAGGAAACTGCTTCGGAGCACCTTCGAAAGTGTTTTAGCGTGTTTGGAAATACGAGGAAACTGCTTCGAAGCACCTTAGAAATTGTTTTAGCGTGTTTGGAAATACGAGGAAACTGCTTCGGAACACCTTAGAAATTGTTTTAGCGTGTTTGGAAATACGAGAAAACTGCTTCAAAGCACCTTAAAAGTTGTTTTAGCGTGTTTGGAAATACGAGGAAACTGCTTCGAAGCACCTTAGAAGTTGTTTTAGCGTGTTTGGAAATACGAGGAATCTGCTTCGAAGCACCTTCGAAGTTGTTTTAGCGTGTTTGGAAATACGAGGAAACTGCTTCGGAGCACCTTCGAAAGTGTTTTAGCGTGTTTGGAAATACGAGGAAACTGCTTCGAAGCACCTTAGAAATTGTTTTAGCGTGTTTGGAAATACGAGGAAACTGCTTCGGAACACCTTAGAAATTGTTTTAGCGTGTTTGGAAATACGAGGAAACTGCTTCGAAGCACCTTAGAAATTGTTTTAGCGTGTTTGGAAATACGAGGAAACTGCTTCGAAGCACCTTAGAAATTGTTTTAGCGTGTTTGGAAATACGAGAAAACTGCTTCGGAGCACCTTAGAAGTTGTTTTAGCGTGTTTGGAAATACGAGAAAACTGCTTCGGAGCTCCTTAGAAGTTGTTTTAGCGTGTTTGGAAATACGAGGAAACTGCATCGAAGCCCCTTGAAAGTTGTTTAAACGTGTTTGGAAATACGAGGAAACTGCTTCGAAGCACCTTGGAAGTTGTTTTAGCGTGTTTGAAAATACGAGAAAACTGATTCGGAACACCTTAGAAATTGTTTTAGCGTGTTTGGAAATACGAGGAAACTGCTTCGAAGCACCTTAGAAATTGTTTTAGCGTGTTTGGAAATACGAGGAAACTGCTTCGAAGCACCTTAGAAATTGTTTTAGCGTGTTTGGAAATACGAGGAAACTGCTTCGGAGCACCTTAGAAGTTGTTTTAGCGTGTTTGGAAATACGAGAAAACTGCTTCGGAGCTCCTTAGAAGTTGTTTTAGCGTGTTTGGAAATACGAGGAAACTGCATCGAAGCCCCTTGAAAGTTGTTTAAACGTGTTTGGAAATACGAGGAAACTGCTTCGAAGCACCTTGGAAGTTGTTTTAGCGTGTTTGGAAATACGAGGAAACTGCTTCGAAGCACCTTAGAAGTTGTTTTAGCGTGTTTGGAAATACGAGGAAACTGCTTCGGAACACCTTAGAAATTGTTTTAGCGTGTTTGGAAATACGAGGAAACTGCTTCGAAGCACCTTAGAAATTGTTTTAGCGTGTTAGGAAATACGAGGAAACTGCTTCGAAGCACCTTAAAAGTTGTTTTAGCGTGTTTGGAAATACGAGGAAACTGCTTCGAAGCACCTTAGAAGTTGTTTTAGCGTGTTTGGAAATACGAGGAAACTGCTTCGAAGCACCTTAAAAGTTGTTTTAGCGTGTTTGGAAATACGAGAAAACTGCTTCGGAACACCTTAGAAATTGTTTTAGCGTGTTTGGAAATACGAAGAAACTGCTTCGAAGCACCTTAGAAATTGTTTTAGCGTGTTTGGAAATACGAGGAAACTGCTTCGAAGCACCTTAGAAGTTGTTTTAGCGTGTTTGGAAATACGAGGAAACTGCTTCGAAGCACCTTAAAAGTTGTTTTAGCGTGTTTGGAAATACGAGGAAACTGCTTCGAAGCACCTTAGAAGTTGTTTTAGCGTGTTTGGAAATACGAGGAAACTGCTTCGAAGCACCTTCGAAAGTGTTTTAGCGTGTTTGGAAATACGAGGAAACTGCTTCGGAGCACCTTGAAAGTTGTTTTAGCGTGTTTGGAAATACGAGGAAACTGCTTCGAAGCACCTTAGAAGTTGTTTTAGCGTGTTTGGAAATACGAGGAAACTGCTTCGGAACACCTTAGAAATTGTTTTAGCGTGTTTGGAAATACGAGGAAACTGCTTCGAAGCACCTTAGAAGTTGTTTTAGCGTGTTTGGAAATACGAGGAAACTGCTTCGAAGCACCTTAAAAGTTGTTTTAGCGTGTTAGGAAATACGAGGAAACTGCTTCGGAGCACCTTAGAAATTGTTTTAGCGTGTTTGGAAATACGAGGAAACTGCTTCGAAGCACCTTAGAAGTTGTTTTAGCGTGTTTGGAAATACGAGGAAACTGCTTCGGAACACCTTAGAAATTGTTTTAGCGTGTTTGGAAATACGAGGAAACTGCTTCGAAGCACCTTCGAAAGTGTTTTAGCGTGTTTGGAAATACGAGAAAACTGCTTCGGAGCACCTTAGAAATTGTTTTAGCGTGTTTGGAAATACGAGGAAACTGCTTCGAAGCACCTTAGAAATTGTTTTAGCGTGTTTGGAAATACGAGGAATCTGCTTCGAAGCACCTTCGAAGTTGTTTTAGCGTGTTTGGAAATACGAGGAAACTGCTTCGAAGCACCTTAGAAGTTGTTTTAGCGTGTTTGGAAATACGAGGAAACTGCTTCGAAGCACCTTAGAAGTTGTTTTAGCGTGTTTGGAAATACGAGGAAACTGCTTCGAAGCACCTTAAAAGTTGTTTTAGCGTGTTTGGAAATACGAGGAAACTGCTTCGAAGCACCTAAAAAGTTGTTTTAGCGTGTTTGGAAATACGAGGAAACTGCTTCGAAGCACCTTAGAAGTTGTTTTAGCGTGTTTGGAAATACGAGGAAACTGCTTCGAAGCACCTTAGAAATTGTTTTAGCGTGTTTGGAAATACGAGGAAACTGCTTCGAAGCACCTTAGAAATTGTTTTAGCGTGTTTGGAAATACGAGGAAACTGCTTCGAAGCACCTTAAAAGTTGTTTTAGCGTGTTTGGAAATACGAGGAAACTGCTTCGAAGCACCTTAGAAGTTGTTTTAGCGTGTTTGGAAATACGAGGAAACTGCTTCGGAACACCTAAGAAATTGTTTTAGCGTGTTTGGAAATACGAGGAAACTGCTTCGAAGCACCTTAGAAGTTGTTTTAGCGTGTTTGGAAATACGAGGAAACTGCTTCGAAGCACCTTAGAAGTTGTTTTAGCGTGTTTGGAAATACGAGGAAACTGCTTCGAAGCACCTTCGAAGTTGTTTTAGCGTGTTTGGAAATACGAGGAATCTGCTTCGAAGCACCTTAAAAGTTGTTTTAGCGTGTTTGGAAATACGAGGAAACTGCTTCGAAGCACCTTAGAAGTTGTTTTAGCGTGTTTGGAAATACGAGGAAACTGCTTCGAAGCACCTTCGAAAGTGTTTTAGCGTGTTTGGAAATACGAGGAAATTGCTTCGGAACACCTTAAAAGTTGTTTTAGCGTGTTTGGAAATACGAGGAAACTGCTTCGAAGCACCTTAGAAGTTGTTTTAGCGTGTTTGGAAATACGAGGAAACTGCTTCGGAACACCTTAGAAATTGTTTTAGCGTGTTTGGAAATACGAGGAAACTGCTTCGAAGCACCTTAGAAGTTGTTTAGCGTGTTTGGAAATACGAGGAAACTGCTTCGAAGCACCTTAAAAGTTGTTTTAGCGTGTTAGGAAATACGAGGAAACTGCTTCGAAGCACCTTAAAAGTTGTTTTAGCGTGTTTGGAAATACGAGGAAACTGCTTCGAAGCACCTTAGAAGTTGTTTTAGCGTGTTTGGAAATACGAGGAAACTGCTTCGGAACACCTTAGAAATTGTTTTAGCGTGTTTGGAAATACGAGGAAACTGCTTCGAAGCACCTTCGAAAGTGTTTTAGCGTGTTTGGAAATACGAGAAAACTGCTTCGGAGCACCTTAGAAATTGTTTTAGCGTGTTTGGAAATACGAGGAAACTGCTTCGAAGCACCTTAGAAATTGTTTTAGCGTGTTTGGAAATACGAGGAATCTGCTTCGAAGCACCTTCGAAGTTGTTTTAGCGTGTTTGGAAATACGAGGAAACTGCTTCGAAGCACCTTAGAAGTTGTTTTAGCGTGTTTGGAAATACGAGGAAACTGCTTCGAAGCACCTTAGAAGTTGTTTTAGCGTGTTTGGAAATACGAGGAAACTGCTTCGAAGCACCTTAAAAGTTGTTTTAGCGTGTTTGGAAATACGAGGAAACTGCTTCGAAGCACCTTAAAAGTTGTTTTAGCGTGTTTGGAAATACGAGGAAACTGCTTCGAAGCACCTTAGAAGTTGTTTTAGCGTGTTTGGAAATACGAGGAAACTGCTTCGGAACACCTTAGAAATTGTTTTAGCGTGTTTGGAAATACGAGGAAACTGCTTCGAAGCACCTTAGAAATTGTTTTAGCGTGTTTGGAAATACGAGGAAACTGCTTCGAAGCACCTTAGAAGTTGTTTTAGCGTGTTTGGAAATACGAGGAAACTGCTTCGAAGCACCTTAGAAGTTGTTTTAGCGTGTTTGGAAATACGAGGAAACTGCTTCGGAACACCTTAGAAATTGTTTTAGCGTGTTTGGAAATACGAGGAAACTGCTTCGAAGCACCTTCGATAGTGTTTTAGCGTGTTTGGAAATACGAGAAAACTGCTTCGAAGCACCTTCGATAGTGTTTTAGCGTGTTTGGAAATACGAGAAAACTGCTTCGGAGCACCTTAGAAATTGTTTTAGCGTGTTTGGAAATACGAGGAAACTGCTTCGAAGCACCTTAGAAGTTGTTTTAGCGTGTTTGGAAATACGAGGAAACTGCTTCGGAACACCTTAGAAATTGTTTTAGCGTGTTTGGAAATACGAGGAAACTGCTTCGAAGCACCTTAGAAGTTGTTTTAGCGTGTTTGGAAATACGAGGAAACTGCTTCGAAGCACCTTAGAAGTTGTTTTAGCGTGTTTGGAAATACGAGGAAACTGCTTCGAAGCACCTTAGAAGTTGTTTTAGCGTGTTTGGAAATACGAGGAAACTGCTTCGAAGCACCTTCGAAGTTGTTTTAGCGTGTTTGGAAATACGAGGAAACTGCTTCGAAGCACCTTAGAAGTTGTTTTAGCGTGTTTGGAAATACGAGGAAACTGCTTCGAAGCACCTTCGAAGTTGTTTTAGCGTGTTTGGAAATACGAGGAAACTGCTTCGGAACACCTTAGAAATTGTTTTAGCGTGTTTGGAAATACGAGGAAACTGCTTCGAAGCACCTTAGAAATTGTTTTAGCGTGTTTGGAAATACGAGGAAACTGCTTCGAAGCACCTTAGAAGTTGTTTTAGCGTGTTTGGAAATACGAGGAAACTGCTTCGAAGCACCTTCGAAGTTGTTTTAGCGTGTTTGGAAATACGAGGAAACTGCTTCGAAGCACCTTAGAAGTTGTTTTAGCGTGTTTGGAAATACGAGGAAACTGCTTCGAAGCACCTTAAAAGTTGTTTTAGCGTGTTTGGAAATACGAGGAAACTGCTTCGAAGCACCTTAAAAGTTGTTTTAGCGTGTTTGGAAATACGAGGAAACTGCTTCGAAGCACCTTAGAAGTTGTTTTAGCGTGTTTGGAAATACGAGGAAACTGCTTCGGAACACCTTAGAAATTGTTTTAGCGTGTTTGGAAATACGAGGAAACTGCTTCGAAGCACCTTAGAAATTGTTTTAGCGTGTTTGGAAATACGAGGAAACTGCTTCGGAACACCTTAGAAATTGTTTTAGCGTGTTTGGAAATACGAGGAAACTGCTTCGAAGCACCTTCGATAGTGTTTTAGCGTGTTTGGAAATACGAGAAAACTGCTTCGGAGCACCTTAGAAATTGTTTTAGCGTGTTTGGAAATACGAGGAAACTGCTTCGAAGCACCTTCGAAAGTGTTTTAGCGTGTTTGGAAATACGAGGAAACTGCTTCGGAGCACCTTAGAAATTGTTTTAGCGTGTTTGGAAATACGAGGAAACTGCTTCGAAGCACCTTAGAAATTGTTTTAGCGTGTTTGGAAATACGAGGAAACTGCTTCGAAGCACCTTAGAAGTTGTTTTAGCGTGTTTGGAAATACGAGGAAACTGCTTCGAAGCACCTTAGAAGTTGTTTTAGCGTGTTTGGAAATACGAGGAAACTGCTTCGGAACACCTTAGAAATTGTTTTAGCGTGTTTGGAAATACGAGGAAACTGCTTCGAAGCACCTTCGATAGTGTTTTAGCGTGTTTGGAAATACGAGAAAACTGCTTCGGAGCACCTTAGAAATTGTTTTAGCGTGTTTGGAAATACGAGGAAACTGCTTCGAAGCACCTTCGAAAGTGTTTTAGCGTGTTTGGAAATACGAGGAAACTGCTTCGGAGCACCTTAGAAATTGTTTTAGCGTGTTTGGAAATACGAGGAAACTGCTTCGAAGCACCTTAAAAGTTGTTTTAGCGTGTTTGGAAATACGAGGAAACTGCTTCGAAGCACCTTAAAAGTTGTTTTAGCGTGTTTGGAAATACGAGGAAACTGCTTCGAAGCACCTTAGAAGTTGTTTTAGCGTGTTTGGAAATACGAGGAAACTGCTTCGGAACACCTTAGAAATTGTTTTAGCGTGTTTGGAAATACGAGGAAACTGCTTCGAAGCACCTTAGAAATTGTTTTAGCGTGTTTGGAAATACGAGGAAACTGCTTCGGAACACCTTAGAAATTGTTTTAGCGTGTTTGGAAATACGAGGAAACTGCTTCGGAACACCTTAGAAATTGTTTTAGCGTGTTTGGAAATACGAGGAAACTGCTTCGAAGCACCTTCGATAGTGTTTTAGCGTGTTTGGAAATACGAGAAAACTGCTTCGGAGCACCTTAGAAATTGTTTTAGCGTGTTTGGAAATACGAGGAAACTGCTTCGAAGCACCTTCGAAAGTGTTTTAGCGTGTTTGGAAATACGAGGAAACTGCTTCGGAGCACCTTAGAAATTGTTTTAGCGTGTTTGGAAATACGAGGAAACTGCTTCGAAGCACCTTAAAAGTTGTTTTAGCGTGTTTGGAAATACGAGGAAACTGCTTCGAAGCACCTTAGAAGTTGTTTTAGCGTGTTTGGAAATACGAGGAAACTGCTTCGAAGCACCTTAGAAGTTGTTTTAGCGTGTTTGGAAATACGAGGAAACTGCTTCGAAGCACCTTCGAAGTTGTTTTAGCGTGTTTGGAAATACGAGGAAACTGCTTCGAAGCACCTTCGAAGTTGTTTTAGCGTGTTTGGAAATACGAGGAAACTGCTTCGAAGCACCTTAGAAGTTGTTTTAGCGTGTTTGGAAATACGAGGAAACTGGTTCGAAGCACCTTAGAAGTTGTTTTAGCGTGTTTGGAAATACGAGGAAACTGCTTCGAAGCACCTTAGAAGTTGTTTTAGCGTGTTTGGAAATACGAGGAAACTGCTTCGAAGCACCTTCGAAGTTGTTTTAGCGTGTTTGGAAATACGAGGAAACTGCTTCGAAGCACCTTAGAAGTTGTTTTAGCGTGTTTGGAAATACGAGGAAACTGCTTCGAAGCACCTTAAAAGTTGTTTTAGCGTGTTTGGAAATACGAGGAAACTGCTTCGAAGCACCTTAAAAGTTGTTTTAGCGTGTTTGGAAATACGAGGAAACTGCTTCGAAGCACCTTAGAAATTGTTTTAGCGTGTTTGGAAATACGAGGAAACTGCTTCGAAGCACCTTCGAAGTTGTTTTAGCGTGTTTGGAAATACGAGGAAACTGCTTCGAAGCACCTTAGAAGTTGGTTTAGCGTGTTTGGAAATACGAGGAAACTGCTTCGAAGCACCTTAAAAGTTGTTTTAGCGTGTTTGGAAATACGAGGAAACTGCTTCGAAGCACCTTAAAAGTTGTTTTAGCGTGTTTGGAAATACGAGGAAACTGCTTCGAAGCACCTTAGAAGTTGTTTTAGCGTGTTTGGAAATACGAGGAAACTGCTTCGAAGCACCTTAGAAGTTGTTTTAGCGTGTTTGGAAATACGAGGAAACTGCTTCGGAACACCTTAGAAATTGTTTTAGCGTGTTTGGAAATACGAGGAAACTGCTTCGAAGCACCTTAGAAATTGTTTTAGCGTGTTTGGAAATACGAGGAAACTGCTTCGAAGCACCTTAGAAGTTGTTTTAGCGTGTTTGGAAATACGAGGAAACTGCTTCGAAGCACCTTCGAAGTTGTTTTAGCGTGTTTGGAAATACGAGGAAACTGCTTCGAAGCACCTTAGAAGTTGGTTTAGCGTGTTTGGAAATACGAGGAAACTGCTTCGAAGCACCTTAAAAGTTGTTTTAGCGTGTTTGGAAATACGAGGAAACTGCTTCGAAGCACCTTAAAAGTTGTTTTAGCGTGTTTGGAAATACGAGGAAACTGCTTCGAAGCACCTTAGAAGTTGTTTTAGCGTGTTTGGAAATACGAGGAAACTGCTTCGAAGCACCTTCGAAGTTGTTTTAGCGTGTTTGGAAATACGAGGAAACTGCTTCGAAGCACCTTAGAAGTTGTTTTAGCGTGTTTGGAAATACGAGGAAACTGCTTCGAAGCACCTTAAAAGTTGTTTTAGCGTGTTTGGAAATACGAGGAAACTGCTTCGAAGCACCTTAGAAGTTGTTTTAGCGTGTTTGGAAATACGAGGAAACTGCTTCGAAGCACCTTCGAAGTTGTTTTAGCGTGTTTGGAAATACGAGGAAACTGCTTCGGAACACCTTAGAAATTGTTTTAGCGTGTTTGGAAATACGAGGAAACTGCTTCGAAGCACCTTAGAAATTGTTTTAGCGTGTTTGGAAATACGAGGAAACTGCTTCGAAGCACCTTAGAAGTTGTTTTAGCGTGTTTGGAAATACGAGGAAACTGCTTCGGAACACCTTAGAAATTGTTTTAGCGTGTTTGGAAATACGAGGAAACTGCTTCGAAGCACCTTCGATAGTGTTTTAGCGTGTTTGGAAATACGAGAAAACTGCTTCGGAGCACCTTAGAAATTGTTTTAGCGTGTTTGGAAATACGAGGAAACTGCTTCGAAGCACCTTCGAAAGTGTTTTAGCGTGTTTGGAAATACGAGGAAACTGCTTCGGAGCACCTTAGAAATTGTTTTAGCGTGTTTGGAAATACGAGGAAACTGCTTCGAAGCACCTTAGAAATTGTTTTAGCGTGTTTGGAAATACGAGGAAACTGCTTCGGAACACCTTAGAAATTGTTTTAGCGTGTTTGGAAATACGAGGAAACTGCTTCGAAGCACCTTCGATAGTGTTTTAGCGTGTTTGGAAATACGAGGAAACTGCTTCGAAGCACCTTAGAAATTGTTTTAGCGTGTTTGGAAATACGAGGAAACTGCTTCGAAGCACCTTCGATAGTGTTTTAGCGTGTTTGGAAATACGAGAAAACTGCTTCGGAGCACCTTAGAAATTGTTTTAGCGTGTTTGGAAATACGAGGAAACTGCTTCGAAGCACCTTCGAAAGTGTTTTAGCGTGTTTGGAAATACGAGGAAACTGCTTCGGAGCACCTTAGAAATTGTTTTAGCGTGTTTGGAAATACGAGGAAACTGCTTCGAAGCACCTTAGAAATTGTTTTAGCGTGTTTGGAAATACGAGGAAACTGCTTCGAAGCACCTTAGAAGTTGTTTTAGCGTGTTTGGAAATACGAGGAAACTGCTTCGGAACACCTTAGAAATTGTTTTAGCGTGTTTGGAAATACGAGGAAACTGCTTCGAAGCACCTTCGATAGTGTTTTAGCGTGTTTGGAAATACGAGAAAACTGCTTCGGAGCACCTTAGAAATTGTTTTAGCGTGTTTGGAAATACGAGGAAACTGCTTCGAAGCACCTTCGAAAGTGTTTTAGCGTGTTTGGAAATACGAGGAAACTGCTTCGGAGCACCTTAGAAATTGTTTTAGCGTGTTTGGAAATACGAGGAAACTGCTTCGAAGCACCTTAGAAGTTGTTTTAGCGTGTTTGGAAATACGAGGAAACTGCTTCGGAACACCTTAGAAATTGTTTTAGCGTGTTTGGAAATACGAGGAAACTGCTTCGAAGCACCTTCGATAGTGTTTTAGCGTGTTTGGAAATACGAGAAAACTGCTTCGGAGCACCTTAGAAATTGTTTTAGCGTGTTTGGAAATACGAGGAAACTGCTTCGAAGCACCTTAGAAGTTGTTTTAGCGTGTTTGGAAATACGAGAAAACTGCTTCGGAGCACCTTAGAAATTGTTTTAGCGTGTTTGGAAATACGAGGAAACTGCTTCGAAGCACCTTCGAAAGTGTTTTAGCGTGTTTGGAAATACGAGGAAACTGCTTCGGAGCACCTTAGAAATTGTTTTAGCGTGTTTGGAAATACGAGGAAACTGCTTCGAAGCACCTTAGAAATTGTTTTAGCGTGTTTGGAAATACGAGGAAACTGCTTCGAAGCACCTTAGAAGTTGTTTTAGCGTGTTTGGAAATACGAGGAAACTGCTTCGGAACACCTTAGAAATTGTTTTAGCGTGTTTGGAAATACGAGGAAACTGCTTCGAAGCACCTTCGATAGTGTTTTAGCGTGTTTGGAAATACGAGAAAACTGCTTCGGAGCACCTTAGAAATTGTTTTAGCGTGTTTGGAAATACGAGGAAACTGCTTCGAAGCACCTTCGAAAGTGTTTTAGCGTGTTTGGAAATACGAGGAAACTGCTTCGGAGCACCTTAGAAATTGTTTTAGCGTGTTTGGAAATACGAGGAAACTGCTTCGAAGCACCTTAGAAGTTGTTTTAGCGTGTTTGGAAATACGAGGAAACTGCTTCGGAACACCTTAGAAATTGTTTTAGCGTGTTTGGAAATACGAGGAAACTGCTTCGAAGCACCTTCGATAGTGTTTTAGCGTGTTTGGAAATACGAGAAAACTGCTTCGGAGCACCTTAGAAATTGTTTTAGCGTGTTTGGAAATACGAGGAAACTGCTTCGAAGCACCTTAGAAGTTGTTTTAGCGTGTTTGGAAATACGAGGAAACTGCTTCGGAACACCTTAGAAATTGTTTTAGCGTGTTTGGAAATACGAGGAAACTGCTTCGAAGCACCTTCGAAAGTGTTTTAGCGTGTTTGGAAATACGAGGAAACTGCTTCGGAGCACCTTAGAAATTGTTTTAGCGTGTTTGGAAATACGAGGAAACTGCTTCGAAGCACCTTAGAAATTGTTTTAGCGTGTTTGGAAATACGAGGAAACTGCTTCGAAGCACCTTAGAAGTTGTTTTAGCGTGTTTGGAAATACGAGGAAACTGCTTCGAAGCACCTTAGAAGTTGTTTTAGCGTGTTTGGAAATACGAGGAAACTGCTTCGGAACACCTTAGAAATTGTTTTAGCGTGTTTGGAAATACGAGGAAACTGCTTCGTAGCACCTTCGATAGTGTTTTAGCGTGTTTGGAAATACGAGAAAACTGCTTCGGAGCACCTTAGAAATTGTTTTAGCGTGTTTGGAAATACGAGGAAACTGCTTCGAAGCACCTTCGAAAGTGTTTTAGCGTGTTTGGAAATACGAGGAAACTGCTTCGGAGCACCTTAGAAATTGTTTTAGCGTGTTTGGAAATACGAGGAAACTGCTTCGAAGCACCTTAGAAGTTGTTTTAGCGTGTTTGGAAATACGAGGAAACTGCTTCGGAACACCTTAGAAATTGTTTTAGCGTGTTTGGAAATACGAGGAAACTGCTTCGAAGCACCTTCGATAGTGTTTTAGCGTGTTTGGAAATACGAGGAAACTGCTTCGAAGCACCTTAGAAAGTGTTTTAGCGTGTTTGGAAATACGAGGAAACTGCTTCGAAGCACCTTCGATAGTGTTTTAGCGTGTTTGGAAATACGAGAAAACTGCTTCGGAGCACCTTAGAAGTTGTTTTAGCGTGTTTGGAAATACGAGGAAACTGCTTCGAAGCACCTTCGAAAGTGTTTTAGCGTGTTTGGAAATACGAGGAAACTGCTTCGGAGCACCTTAGAAATTGTTTTAGCGTGTTTGGAAATACGAGGAAACTGCTTCGAAGCACCTTAGAAATTGTTTTAGCGTGTTTGGAAATACGAGGAAACTGCTTCGAAGCACCTTAGAAGTTGTTTTAGCGTGTTTGGAAATACGAGGAAACTGCTTCGAAGCACCTTAGAAGTTGTTTTAGCGTGTTTGGAAATACGAGGAAACTGCTTCGGAACACCTTAGAAATTGTTTTAGCGTGTTTGGAAATACGAGGAAACTGCTTCGAAGCACCTTCGATAGTGTTTTAGCGTGTTTGGAAATACGAGAAAACTGCTTCGGAGCACCTTAGAAATTGTTTTAGCGTGTTTGGAAATACGAGGAAACTGCTTCGAAGCACCTTCGAAAGTGTTTTAGCGTGTTTGGAAATACGAGGAAACTGCTTCGGAGCACCTTAGAAATTGTTTTAGCGTGTTTGGAAATACGAGGAAACTGCTTCGAAGCACCTTAGAAATTGTTTTAGCGTGTTTGGAAATACGAGGAAACTGCTTCGGAACACCTTAGAAATTGTTTTAGCGTGTTTGGAAATACGAGGAAACTGCTTCGAAGCACCTTCGATAGTGTTTTAGCGTGTTTGGAAATACGAGGAAACTGCTTCGAAGCACCTTAGAAATTGTTTTAGCGTGTTTGGAAATACGAGGAAACTGCTTCGAAGCACCTTCGATAGTGTTTTAGCGTGTTTGGAAATACGAGAAAACTGCTTCGGAGCACCTTAGAAATTGTTTTAGCGTGTTTGGAAATACGAGGAAACTGCTTCGAAGCACCTTCGAAAGTGTTTTAGCGTGTTTGGAAATACGAGGAAACTGCTTCGGAGCACCTTAGAAATTGTTTTAGCGTGTTTGGAAATACGAGGAAACTGCTTCGAAGCACCTTAGAAATTGTTTTAGCGTGTTTGGAAATACGAGGAAACTGCTTCGAAGCACCTTAGAAGTTGTTTTAGCGTGTTTGGAAATACGAGGAAACTGCTTCGAAGCACCTTAGAAGTTGTTTTAGCGTGTTTGGAAATACGAGGAAACTGCTTCGGAACACCTTAGAAATTGTTTTAGCGTGTTTGGAAATACGAGGAAACTGCTTCGAAGCACCTTCGAAAGTGTTTTAGCGTGTTTGGAAATACGAGGAAACTGCTTCGAAGCACCTTAGAAATTGTTTTAGCGTGTTTGGAAATACGAGGAAACTGCTTCGAAGCACCTTAGAAGTTGTTTTAGCGTGTTTGGAAATACGAGGAAACTGCTTCGAAGCACCTTCGATAGTGTTTTAGCGTGTTTGGAAATACGAGAAAACTGCTTCGGAGCACCTTAGAAATTGTTTTAGCGTGTTTGGAAATACGAGGAAACTGCTTCGAAGCACCTTCGAAAGTGTTTTAGCGTGTTTGGAAATACGAGGAAACTGCTTCGGAGCACCTTAGAAATTGTTTTAGCGTGTTTGGAAATACGAGGAAACTGCTTCGAAGCACCTTAGAAGTTGTTTTAGCGTGTTTGGAAATACGAGGAAACTGCTTCGGAACACCTTAGAAATTGTTTTAGCGTGTTTGGAAATACGAGGAAACTGCTTCGAAGCACCTTCGATAGTGTTTTAGCGTGTTTGGAAATACGAGAAAACTGCTTCGGAGCACCTTAGAAATTGTTTTAGCGTGTTTGGAAATACGAGGAAACTGCTTCGAAGCACCTTCGAAAGTGTTTTAGCGTGTTTGGAAATACGAGGAAACTGCTTCGGAGCACCTAAGAAATTGTTTTAGCGTGTTTGGAAATACGAGGAAACTGCTTCGAAGCACCTTAGAAATTGTTTTAGCGTGTTTGGAAATACGAGGAAACTGCTTCGAAGCACCTTAGAAGTTGTTTTAGCGTGTTTGGAAATACGAGGAAACTGCTTCGAAGCACCTTAGAAGTTGTTTTAGCGTGTTTGGAAATACGAGGAAACTGCTTCGGAGCACCTTAGAAATTGTTTTAGCGTGTTTGGAAATACGAGGAAACTGCTTCGAAGCACCTTAGAAATTGTTTTAGCGTGTTTGGAAATACGAGGAAACTGCTTCGAAGCACCTTAGAAGTTGTTTTAGCGTGTTTGGAAATACGAGGAAACTGCTTCGAAGCACCTTAGAAGTTGTTTTAGCGTGTTTGGAAATACGAGGAAACTGCTTCGAAGCACCTTAGAAGTTGTTTTAGCGTGTTTGGAAATACGAGGAAACTGCTTCGAAGCACCTTAAAAGTTGTTTTAGCGTGTTTGGAAATACGAGGAAACTGCTTCGAAGCACCTTAAAAGTTGTTTTAGCGTGTTTGGAAATACGAGGAAACTGCTTCGAAGCACCTTAGAAGTTGTTTTAGCGTGTTTGGAAATACGAGGAAACTGCTTCGAAGCACCTTAGAAGTTGTTTTAGCGTGTTTGGAAATACGAGGAAACTGCTTCGAAGCACCTTCGAAGTTGTTTTAGCGTGTTTGGAAATACGAGGAAACTGCTTCGAAGCACCTTAGAAGTTGTTTTAGCGTGTTTGGAAATACGAGGAAACTGCTTCGAAGCACCTTAAAAGTTGTTTTAGCGTGTTTGGAAATACGAGGAAACTGCTTCGAAGCACCTTAGAAGTTGTTTTAGCGTGTTTGGAAATACGAGGAAACTGCTTCGGAACACCTTAGAAATTGTTTTAGCGTGTTTGGAAATACGAGGAAACTGCTTCGAAGCACCTTAGAAATTGTTTTAGCGTGTTTGGAAATACGAGGAAACTGCTTCGAAGCACCTTAGAAGTTGTTTTAGCGTGTTTGGAAATACGAGGAAACTGCTTCGAAGCACCTTCGAAGCTGTTTTAGCGTGTTTGGAAATACGAGGAAACTGCTTCGAAGCACCTTAGAAGTTGTTTTAGCGTGTTTGGAAATACGAGGAAACTGCTTCGAAGCACCTTAGAAATTGTTTTAGCGTGTTTGGAAATACGAGGAAACTGCTTCGAAGCACCTTAGAAGTTGTTTTAGCGTGTTTGGAAATACGAGGAAACTGCTTCGAAGCACCTTCGAAGTTGTTTTAGCGTGTTTGGAAATACGAGGAAACTGCTTCGAAGCACCTTAGAAGTTGTTTTAGCGTGTTTGGAAATACGAGGAAACTGCTTCGAAGCACCTTAGAAGTTGTTTTAGCGTGTTTGGAAATACGAGGAAACTGCTTCGAAGCACCTTAGAAGTTGTTTTAGCGTGTTTGGAAATACGAGGAAACTGCTTCGAAGCACCTTAAAAGTTGTTTTAGCGTGTTTGGAAATACGAGGAAACTGCTTCGAAGCACCTTAGAAGTTGTTTTAGCGTGTTTGGAAATACGAGGAAACTGGTTCGGAGCACCTTAGAAATTGTTTTAGCGTGTTTGGAAATACGAGGAAACTGCTTCGAAGCACCTTCGATAGTGTTTTAGCGTGTTTGGAAATACGAGAAAACTGCTTCGGAGCACCTTAGAAATTGTTTTAGCGTGTTTGGAAATACGAGGAAACTGCTTCGAAGCACCTTAGAAATTGTTTTAGCGTGTTTGGAAATACGAGGAATCTGCTTCGAAGCACCTTCGAAGTTGTTTTAGCGTGTTTGGAAATACGAGGAAACTGCTTCGAAGCACCTTAGAAGTTGTTTTAGCGTGTTTGGAAATACGAGGAAACTGCTTCGAAGCACCTTAGAAGTTGTTTTAGCGTGTTTGGAAATACGAGGAAACTGCTTCGAAGCACCTTAAAAGTTGTTTTAGCGTGTTTGGAAATACGAGGAAACTGCTTCGAAGCACCTTAAAAGTTGTTTTAGCGTGTTTGGAAATACGAGGAAACTGCTTCGAAGCACCTTAGAAAATGTTTTAGCGTGTTTGGAAATACGAGGAAACTGCTTCGGAACACCTTAGAAATTGTTTTAGCGTGTTTGGAAATACGAGGAAACTGCTTCGGAGCACCTTAGAAATTGTTTTAGCGTGTTTGGAAATACGAGGAAACTGCTTCGAAGCACCTTAGAAGTTGTTTTAGCGTGTTTGGAAATACGAGGAAACTGCTTCGAAGCACCTTCGAAGTTGTTTTAGCGTGTTTGGAAATACGAGGAAACTGCTTCGAAGCACCTTAGAAGTTGTTTTAGCGTGTTTGGAAATACGAGGAAACTGCTTCGAAGCACCTTAAAAGTTGTTTTAGCGTGTTTGGAAATACGAGGAAACTGCTTCGAAGCACCTTAGAAGTTGTTTTAGCGTGTTTGGAAATACGAGGAAACTGCTTCGAAGCACCTTCGAAAGTGTTTTAGCGTGTTTGGAAATACGAGGAAACTGGTTCGGAGCACCTTAGAAATTGTTTTAGCGTGTTTGGAAATACGAGGAAACTGCTTCGAAGCACCTTCGAAAGTGTTTTAGCGTGTTTGGAAATACGAGGAAACTGGTTCGGAGCACCTTAGAAATTGTTTTAGCGTGTTTGGAAATACGAGGAAACTGCTTCGAAGCACCTTCGAAGTTGTTTTAGCGTGTTTGGAAATACGAGGAAACTGCTTCGAAGCACCTTAGAAGTTGTTTTAGCGTGTTTGGAAATACGAGGAAACTGCTTCGAAGCACCTTAAAAGTTGTTTTAGCGTGTTTGGAAATACGAGGAAACTGCTTCGAAGCACCTTAGAAGTTGTTTTAGCGTGTTTGGAAATACGAGGAAACTGCTTCGAAGCACCTTCGAAAGTGTTTTAGCGTGTTTGGAAATACGAGGAAACTGGTTCGGAGCACCTTAGAAATTGTTTTAGCGTGTTTGGAAATACGAGGAAACTGCTTCGAAGCACCTTCGAAAGTGTTTTAGCGTGTTTGGAAATACGAGGAAACTGGTTCGGAGCACCTTAGAAGTTGTTTTAGCGTGTTTGGAAATACGAGGAAACTGCTTCGAAGCACCTTCGAAAGTGTTTTAGCGTGTTTGGAAATACGAGGAAACTGCTTCGGAGCACCTTCGAAAGTGTTTTAGCGTGTTTGGAAATACGAGGAAACTGCTTCGAAGCACCTTAGAAGTTGTTTTAGCGTGTTTGGAAATACGAGGAAACTGCTTCGAAGCACCTTAAAAGTTGTTTTAGCGTGTTTGGAAATACGAGGAAACTGCTTCGAAGCACCTTAGAAGTTGTTTTAGCGTGTTTGGAAATACGAGGAAACTGCTTCGGAACACCTAAGAAATTGTTTTAGCGTGTTTGGAAATACGAGGAAACTGGTTCGGAGCACCTTAGAAATTGTTTTAGCGTGTTTGGAAATACGAGGAAACTGCTTCGAAGCACCTTAGAAGTTGTTTTAGCGTGTTTGGAAATACGAGGAAACTGCTTCGAAGCACCTTCGAAGTTGTTTTAGCGTGTTTGGAAATACGAGGAAACTGCTTCGAAGCACCTTAGAAGTTGTTTTAGCGTGTTTGGAAATACGAGGAAACTGCTTCGAAGCACCTTAAAAGTTGTTTTAGCGTGTTTGGAAATACGAGGAAACTGCTTCGAAGCACCTTAGAAGTTGTTTTAGCGTGTTTGGAAATACGAGGAAACTGCTTCGAAGCACCTTCGAAAGTGTTTTAGCGTGTTTGGAAATACGAGGAAACTGGTTCGGAGCACCTTAGAAATTGTTTTAGCGTGTTTGGAAATACGAGGAAACTGCTTCGAAGCACCTTCGAAAGTGTTTTAGCGTGTTTGGAAATACGAGGAAACTGGTTCGGAGCACCTTAGAAATTGTTTTAGCGTGTTTGGAAATACGAGGAAACTGCTTCGAAGCACCTTCGAAAGTGTTTTAGCGTGTTTGGAAATACGAGGAAACTGGTTCGGAGCACCTTAAAAGTTGTTTTAGCGTGTTTGGAAATACGAGGAAACTGCTTCGAAGCACCTTCGAAAGTGTTTTAGCGTGTTTGGAAATACGAGGAAACTGGTTCGGAGCACCTTAGAAATTGTTTTAGCGTGTTTGGAAATACGAGGAAACTGCTTCGAAGCACCTTCGAAAGTGTTTTAGCGTGTTTGGAAATACGAGGAAACTGGTTCGGAGCACCTTAGAAATTGTTTTAGCGTGTTTGGAAATACGAGGAAACTGCTTCGAAGCACCTTAGAAGTTGTTTTAGCGTGTTTGGAAATACGAGGAAACTGCTTCGAAGCACCTTCGAAGTTGTTTTAGCGTGTTTGGAAATACGAGGAAACTGCTTCGAAGCACCTTAGAAGTTGTTTTAGCGTGTTTGGAAATACGAGGAAACTGCTTCGAAGCACCTTAAAAGTTGTTTTAGCGTGTTTGGAAATACGAGGAAACTGCTTCGAAGCACCTTAGAAGTTGTTTTAGCGTGTTTGGAAATACGAGGAAACTGCTTCGAAGCACCTTCGAAAGTGTTTTAGCGTGTTTGGAAATACGAGGAAACTGGTTCGGAGCACCTTAGAAATTGTTTTAGCGTGTTTGGAAATACGAGGAAACTGCTTCGAAGCACCTTCGAAAGTGTTTTAGCGTGTTTGGAAATACGAGGAAACTGCTTCGGAGCACCTTAGAAATTGTTTTAGCGTGTTTGGAAATACGAGGAAACTGCTTCGAAGCACCTTCGAAAGTGTTTTAGCGTGTTTGGAAATACGAGGAAACTGGTTCGGAGCACCTTAAAAGTTGTTTTAGCGTGTTTGGAAATACGAGGAAACTGCTTCGAAGCACCTTCGAAAGTGTTTTAGCGTGTTTGGAAATACGAGGAAACTGGTTCGGAGCACCTTAGAAATTGTTTTAGCGTGTTTGGAAATACGAGGAAACTGCTTCGAAGCACCTTCGAAAGTGTTTTAGCGTGTTTGGAAATACGAGGAAACTGGTTCGGAGCACCTTAGAAGTTGTTTTAGCGTGTTTGGAAATACGAGGAAACTGCTTCGAAGCACCTTAGAAGTTGTTTTAGCGTGTTTGGAAATACGAGGAAACTGCTTCGAAGCACCTTCGAAGTTGTTTTAGCGTGTTTGGAAATACGAGGAAACTGCTTCGAAGCACCTTAGAAGTTGTTTTAGCGTGTTTGGAAATACGAGGAAACTGCTTCGAAGCACCTTAAAAGTTGTTTTAGCGTGTTTGGAAATACGAGGAAACTGCTTCGAAGCACCTTAGAAGTTGTTTTAGCGTGTTTGGAAATACGAGGAAACTGCTTCGAAGCACCTTCGAAAGTGTTTTAGCGTGTTTGGAAATACGAGGAAACTGGTTCGGAGCACCTTAGAAATTGTTTTAGCGTGTTTGGAAATACGAGGAAACTGCTTCGAAGCACCTTCGAAAGTGTTTTAGCGTGTTTGGAAATACGAGGAAACTGCTTCGGAGCACCTTAGAAATTGTTTTAGCGTGTTTGGAAATACGAGGAAACTGCTTCGAAGCACCTAAGAAGTTGTTTTAGCGTGTTTGGAAATACGAGGAAACTGCTTCGAAGCACCTTAAAAGTTGTTTTAGCGTGTTTGGAAATACGAGGAAACTGCTTCGAAGCACCTTAAAAGTTGTTTTAGCGTGTTTGGAAATACGAGGAAACTGCTTCGAAGCACCTTAGAAGTTGTTTTAGCGTGTTTGGAAATACGAGGAAACTGCTTCGGAACACCTTAGAAATTGTTTTAGCGTGTTTGGAAATACGAGGAAACTGCTTCGAAGCACCTTAGAAATTGTTTTAGCGTGTTTGGAAATACGAGGAAACTGCTTCGAAGCACCTTAGAAGTTGTTTTAGCGTGTTTGGAAATACGAGGAAACTGCTTCGAAGCACCTTCGAAGTTGTTTTAGCGTGTTTGGAAATACGAGGAAACTGCTTCGAAGCACCTTAGAAGTTGTTTTAGCGTGTTTGGAAATACGAGGAAACTGCTTCGAAGCACCTTCGAAGTTGTTTTAGCGTGTTTGGAAATACGAGGAAACTGCTTCGAAGCACCTTAGAAATTGTTTTAGCGTGTATGAAAATACGAGGAAACTGCTTCGAAGCACCTTAGAAGTTGTTTTAGCGTGTTTGGAAACACGAGGAAACTGCTTCGAAGCACCTTAGAAGTTGTTTTAGCGTGTTTGGAAATACGAGGAAACTGCTTCGAAGCACCTTAGAAGTTGTTTAAGCGTGTTTGGAAATACGAGGAAACTGCTTCGAAGCACCATAGAAGTTGTTTTAGCGTGTTTGGAAATACGAGGAAACTGCTTCGATGCACCTTAGAAGTTGTTTTAGCGTGTTTGGAAATACGAGGAAACTGCTTCGAAGCACCTTAGAAGGTGTTTTAACGTGTTTGGAAATACGAGGAAACTGCTTCGAAGCACCTTAGAAGTTGTTTAAGCGTGTTTGGAAATACGAGGAAACTGCTTCGAAGCACCTTAGAAGTTGTTTTAGCGTGTTTGGAAATACGAGGAAACTGCTTCGAAGCACCTTAGAAGGTGTTTTAACGTGTTTGGAAATACGAGGAAACTGCTTCGAAGCACCTTAGAAGTTGTTTTAGCGTGTTTGGAAATAAGAGGAAACTGCTTCGAAGCACCTTAGAAGTTGTTTTAGCGTGTTTGGAAACACGAGGAAACTGCTTCGAAGCACCTTAGAAGTTGTTTTAGCGTGTTTGGAAATACGAGGAAACTGCTTCGAAGCACCTTAGAAGTTGTTTTAGCGTGTTTGGAAACACGAGGAAACTGCTTCGAAGCACCTTAGAAGTTGTTTTAGCGTGTTTGGAAATACGAGGAAACTGCTTCGAAGCACCTTAGAAGTTGTTTAAGCGTGTTTGGAAATACGAGGAAACTGCTTCGAAGCACCTTAGAAGTTGTTTTAGCGTGTTTGGAAATACGAGGAAACTGCTTCGATGCACCTTAGAAGTTGTTTTAGCGTGTTTGGAAATACGAGGAAACTGCTTCGAAGCACCTAAAAAGTTAATTCAACGTGTTTGGAAATACGAGGAAACTGCTTCGAAGCACCTTAGAAGTTGTTTTAGCGTGTTTGGAAATACGAGGAAACTGCTTCGAAGCACCTTAGAAGTTGTTTTAGCGTGTTTGGAAATACGAGGAAACTGCTTCGAAGCACCTTAGAAGGTGTTTTAACGTGTTTGGAAATACGAGGAAACTGCTTCGAAGCACCTTAGAAGTTGTTTTAGCGTGTTTGGAAATACGAGGAAACTGCTTCGAAGCACCTTAGAAGTTGTTTTAACGTGTTTGGAAACACGAGGAAACTGCTTCGAAGCACCTTAGAAGTTGTTTTAGCGTGTTTGGAAATACGAGGAAACTGCTTCGAAGCACCTTAGAAGTTGTTTAAGCGTGTTTGGAAATACGAGGAAACTGCTTCGAAGCACCTTAGAAGTTGTTTTAGCGTGTTTGGAAATACGAGGAAACTGCTTCGAAGCACCTCAGAAGTTGTTTTAGCGTGTTTGGAAATACGAGGAAACTGCTTCGAAGACCTTAGAAGTTGTTTTAGCGTGTTTGGAAATACGAGGAAACTGCTTCGAAGCACCTTAGAAGTTGTTTTAGCGTGTTTGGAAATACGAGGAAACTGCTTCGAAGCACCTTAGAAGGTGTTTTAACGTGTTTGGAAATACGAGGAAACTGCTTCGAAGCACCTTAGAAGTTGTTTAAGCGTGTTTGGAAATACGAGGAAACTGCTTCGAAGCACCTTAGAAGTTGTTTTAGCGTGTTTGGAAATACGAGGAAACTGCTTCGAAGCACCTTAGAAGTTATTTTAGCGTGTTTGGAAATACGAGGAAACTGCTTCGAAGCACCTTAGAAGTTGTTTAAGCGTGTTTGGAAATACGAGGAAACTGCTTCGAAGCACCTTAGAAGTTGTTTTAGCGTGTTTGGAAATACGAGGAAACTGCTTCGAAGCACCTTAGAAGGTGTTTTAACGTGTTTGGAAATACGAGGAAACTGCTTCGAAGCACCTTAGAAGTTGTTTTAGCGTGTTTGGAAATAAGAGGAAACTGCTTCGAAGACCTTAGAAGTTGTTTTAGCGTGTTTGGAAATACGAGGAAACTGCTTCGAAGCACCTTAAAAGTTGTTTTAACGTGTTTGGAAATACGAGGAAACTGCTTCGATGCACCTTAGAAGTTATTTTAGCGTGTTTGGAAATAAGAGGAAACTGCTTCGAAGACCTTAGAAGTTGTTTTAACGTGTTTGGAAATACGAGGAAACTGCTTCGAAGCACCTTAGAAGTTGTTTTAGCGTGTTTGAAAATACGAGGAAACTGCTTCGAAGCACCTTAGAAGTTGTTTCAACGTGGTTGGAACTACGAGGAAACTGCTTCGAAGCACCTTAAAAGTTGTTTAAGCGTGGTTGGAAATACGAGGAAACTGCTTCGATGCACCTTAAAAGTTGTTTTAACGTGTTTGGAAATACGAGGAAACTGCTTCGAAGCACCTTAGAAGTTGTTTTAGCGTGTTTGAAAATACGAGGAAACTGCTTCGAAGCACCTTAAAAGATGTTTTAGCGTGTTTGAAAATACGAGGAAACTGCTTCGAAGCACCTTAGAAGTTGTTTTAGCGTGTTTGGAAATACGAGGAAACTGCTTCGAAGCACCTTAGAAGTTGTTTTAGCGTGTTTGGAAATACGAGGAAACTGCTTCGATGCACCTTAAAAGTTGTTTTAACGTGTTTGGAAATACGAGGAAACTGCTTCGAAGCACCTTAAAAGTTAATTCAACGTGGTTGGAACTACGAGGAAACTGCTTCGAAGCACCCTAAACATTGTTTCAACGTGGTTTGAACTACGAGGAAACTGCTTCGAAGCACCTTAAAAGTTGTTTCAACGTGGTTGGAACTACGAGGAAACTGCTTCGAAGCACCTTAAAAGTTGTTTCAACGTGGTTGGAACTACGAGGAAACTGCTTCGAAGCACCTTAATAGTTGTTTCAACGTGGTTGGAACTACGAGGCAACTGCTCCGAAGCACCTTAAAAGTTGTTTCAACGTGGTTGGAACTACGAGGAAACTGCTTCGAAGCACCTTAAAAGTTGTTTCAACGTGGTTTGAACTACGAGGAAACTGCTTCGAAGCACCTTAAAAGTTGTTTCAACGTGGTTGGAACTACGAGGAAACTGCTTCGAAGCACCTTAAAAGTTGTTTCAACGTGGTTGGAACTACGAGGAAACTGCTTCGAAGCACCTTAATAGTTGTTTCAACGTGGTTGGAACTACGAGGCAACTGCTCCGAAGCACCTTAAAAGTTGTTTCAACGTGGTTGGAACTACGAGGAAACTGCTTCGAAGCACCTTAAAAGTTGTTTCAACGTGGTTGGAACTACGAGGAAACTGCTTCGAAGCACCTTAAAAGTTGTTTAAGCGTGGTTGGAACTACGAGGAAACTGCTTCGAAGCACCTTAGAAGTTGTTTTAGCGTGTTTGGAAATACGAGGAAACTGCTTCGAAGCACCTTAGAAGTTATTTTAGCGTGTTTGGAAATACGAGGAAACTGCTTCGAAGCACCTTAGAAGTTGTTTAAGCGTGTTTGGAAATACGAGGAAACTGCTTCGAAGCACCTTAGAAGTTGTTTTAGCGTGTTTGGAAATACGAGGAAACTGCTTCGAAGCACCTTAGAAGTTGTTTAAGCGTGTTTGGAAATACGAGGAAACTGCTTCGAAGACCTTAGAAGTTGTTTTAGCGTGTTTGGAAATACGAGGAAACTGCTTCGAAGCACCTTAAAAGTTGTTTTAACGTGTTTGGAAATACGAGGAAACTGCTTCGATGCACCTTAGAAGTTATTTTAGCGTGTTTGGAAATAAGAGGAAACTGCTTCGAAGACCTTAGAAGTTGTTTTAACGTGTTTGGAAATACGAGGAAACTGCTTCGATGCACCTTAAAAGTTGTTTTAACGTGTTTGGAAATACGAGGAAACTGCTTCGAAGCACCTTAGAAGTTGTTTTAGCGTGTTTGAAAATACGAGGAAACTGCTTCGAAGCACCTTAGAAGTTGTTTCAACGTGGTTGGAACTACGAGGAAACTGCTTCGAAGCACCTTAAAAGTTGTTTCAACGTGGTTGGAACTACGAGGAAACTGCTTCGAAGCACCCTAAACATTGTTTCAACGTGGTTTGAACTACGAGGAAACTGCTTCGAAGCACCTTAAAAGTTGTTTCAACGTGGTTGGAACTACGAGGAAACTGCTTCGAAGCACCTTAAAAGTTGTTTCAACATGGTTGGAACTACGAGGAAACTGCTTCGAAGCACCTTAATAGTTGTTTCAACGTGGTTGGAACTACGAGGCAACTGCTCCGAAGCACCTTAAAAGTTGTTTCAACGTGGTTGGAACTACGAGGAAACTGCTTCGAAGCACCTTAAAAGTTGTTTCAACGTGGTTTGAACTACGAGGAAACTGCTTCGAAGCACCTTAAAAGTTGTTTCAACGTGGTTGGAACTACGAGGAAACTGCTTCGAAGCACCTTAAAAGTTGTTTCAACGTGGTTGGAACTACGAGGAAACTGCTTCGAAGCACCTTAATAGTTGTTTCAACGTGGTTGGAACTACGAGGCAACTGCTCCGAAGCACCTTAAAAGTTGTTTCAACGTGGTTGGAACTACGAGGAAACTGCTTCGAAGCACCTTAGAAGGTGTTTTAACGTGTTTGGAAATACGAGGAAACTGCTTCGAAGCACCTTAGAAGTTGTTTAAGCGTGTTTGGAAATACGAGGAAACTGCTTCGAAGCACCTTAGAAGTTGTTTTAGCGTGTTTGGAAATACGAGGAAACTGCTTCGAAGCACCTTAGAAGTTATTTTAGCGTGTTTGGAAATACGAGGAAACTGCTTCGAAGCACCTTAGAAGTTGTTTAAGCGTGTTTGGAAATACGAGGAAACTGCTTCGAAGCACCTTAGAAGTTGTTTTAGCGTGTTTGGAAATACGAGGAAACTGCTTCGAAGCACCTTAGAAGGTGTTTTAACGTGTTTGGAAATACGAGGAAACTGCTTCGAAGCACCTTAGAAGTTGTTTTAGCGTGTTTGGAAATACGAGGAAACTGCTTCGAAGCACCTTAGAAGTTGTTTTAGCGTGTTTGGAAATAAGAGGAAACTGCTTCGAAGACCTTAGAAGTTGTTTTAGCGTGTTTGGAAATACGAGGAAACTGCTTCGAAGCACCTTAAAAGTTGTTTTAACGTGTTTGGAAATACGAGGAAACTGCTTCGATGCACCTTAGAAGTTATTTTAGCGTGTTTGGAAATAAGAGGAAACTGCTTCGAAGACCTTAGAAGTTGTTTTAGCGTGTTTGGAAATACGAGGAAACTGCTTCGATGCACCTTAAAAGTTGTTTTAACGTGTTTGGAAATACGAGGAAACTGCTTCGAAGCACCTTAGAAGTTGTTTTAGCGTGTTTGAAAATACGAGGAAACTGCTTCGAAGCACCTTAGAAGTTGTTTCAACGTGGTTGGAACTACGAGGAAACTGCTTCGAAGCACCTTAAAAGTTGTTTAAGCGTGGTTGGAAATACGAGGAAACTGCTTCGATGCACCTTAAAAGTTGTTTTAACGTGTTTGGAAATACGAGGAAACTGCTTCGAAGCACCTTAGAAGTTGTTTTAGCGTGTTTGAAAATACGAGGAAACTGCTTCGAAGCACCTTAAAAGATGTTTTACCGTGTTTGAAAATACGAGGAAACTGCTTCGAAGCACCTTAGAAGTTGTTTTAGCGTGTTTGGAAATACGAGGAAACTGCTTCGAAGCACCTTAGAAGTTGTTTTAGCGTGTTTGGAAATACGAGGAAACTGCTTCGATGCACCTTAAAAGTTGTTTTAACGTGTTTGGAAATACGAGGAAACTGCTTCGAAGCACCTTAAAAGTTGTTTCAACGTGGTTGGAACTACGAGGAAACTGCTTCGAAGCACCCTAAACATTGTTTCAACGTGGTTTGAACTACGAGGAAACTGCTTCGAAGCACCTTAAAAGTTGTTTCAACGTGGTTGGAACTACGAGGAAACTGCTTCGAAGCACCTTAAAAGTTGTTTCAACGTGGTTGGAACTACGAGGAAACTGCTTCGAAGCACCTTAATAGTTGTTTCAACGTGGTTGGAACTACGAGGCAACTGCTCCGAAGCACCTTAAAAGTTGTTTCAACGTGGTTGGAACTACGAGGAAACTGCTTCGAAGCACCTTAAAAGTTGTTTCAACGTGGTTGGAACTACGAGGAAACTGCTTCGAAGCACCTTAAAAGTTGTTTAAGCGTGGTTGGAACTACGAGGAAACTGCTTCGAAGCACCTTAAAAGTTGTTTCAACGTGGTTGGAACTACGAGGAAACTGCTTCGAAGCACCTTAAAAGTTGTTTCAACGTGGTTGGAACTACGAGGAAACTGCTTCGAAGCACCTTAAAAGTTGTTTCAACGTGGTTGGAACTACGACGAAACTGCTTCGAAGCACCTTAAAAGTTGTTTCAACGTGGTTGGAACTACGAGGAAACTGCTTCGAAGCACCTTAAAAGTTGTTTCAACGTGGTTGGAACTACGAGGAAACTGCTTCGAAGCACCTTAAAAGTTGTTTCAACGTGGTTGGAACTACGAGGAAACTGCTTCGAAGCACCTTAAAAGTTGTTTCAACGTGGTTGGAACTACGAGGAAACTGCTTCGAAGCACCTTAAAAGTTGTTTCAACGTGGTTGGAACTACGAGGAAACTGCTTCGAAGCACCTTAAAAGTTGTTTCAACGTGGTTTGAACTACGAGGAAACTGTTTCGAAGCACCTTAAAAGTTGTTTCAACGTGGTTGGAACTACGAGGAAACTGCTTCGAAGCACCTTTAAAGTTGTTTCAACGTGGTTGGAACTACGAGGAAACTGCTTCGAAGCACCTTAAAAGTTGTTTCAAAGTGGTTTGAACTACGAGGAAACTGTTTCGAAGCACCTTAAAAGTTGTTTCAACGTGGTTGGAACTACGAGGAAACTGCTTCGAAGCACCTTAAAAGTTGTTTCAACGTGGTTGGAACTACGAGGAAACTGCTTCGAAGCACCTTAAAAGTTGTTTCAACGTGGTTGGAACTACGAGGAAACTGCTTCGAAGCACCTTAAAAGTTGTTTAAGCGTGGTTGGAACTACGAGGAAACTGCTTCGAAGCACCTTAAAAGTTGTTTCAACGTGGTTAGAACTACGAGGAAACTGCTTCGAAGCACCTTAAAAGTTGTTTCAACGTGGTTGGAACTACGAGGAAACTGCTTCGAAGCACCTTAAAAGTTGTTTAAGCGTAGTTGGAACTACGAGGAAACTGCTTCGAAGCACCTTAAAAGTTGTTTCAACGTGGTTGGAACTACGAGGAAACTGCTTCGAAGCACCTTAAAAGTTGTTTCAACGTGGTTTGAACTACGAGGAAACTGCTTCGAAGCACCTTAAAAGTTGTTTCAACGTGGTTGGAACTACGAGGAAACTGCTTCGAAGCACCTTAAAAGTTGTTTAAGCATGGTTGGAACTACGAGGAAACTGCTTCGAAGCACCTTAAAAGTTGTTTCAACGTGGTTGGAACTACGAGGAAACTGCTTCGAAGCACCTTAAAAGTTGTTTCAACGTGGTTAGAACTACGAGGAAACTGCTTCGAAGCACCTTAAAAGTTGTTTCAACGTGGTTGGAACTACGAGAAAACTGCTTCGAAGCACCTTAAAAGTTGTTTAAGCGTAGTTGGAACTACGAGGAAACTGCTTCGAAGCACCTTAAAAGTTGTTTCAACGTGGTTGGAACTACGAGGAAACTGCTTCGAAGCACCTTAAAAGTTGTTTCAACGTGGTTTGAACTACGAGGAAACTGCTTCGAAGCACCTTAAAAGTTGTTTCAACGTGGTTGGAACTACGAGGAAACTGCTTCGAAGCACCTTAAAAGTTGTTTCAACGTGGTTTGAACTACGAGGAAACTGCTTCGAAGCACCTTAAAAGTTGTTTCAACGTGGTTTGAACTACGAGGAAACTGCTTCGAAGCACCTTAAAAGTTGTTTCAACGTGGTTGGAACTACGACGAAACTGCTTCGAAGCACCTTAAAAGTTGTTTCAACGTGGTTGGAACTACGAGGAAACTGCTTCGAAGCACCTTAAAAGTTGTTTCAACGTGGTTGGAACTACGAGGAAACTGCTTCGAAGCACCTTAAAAGTTGTTTCAACGTGGTTGGAACTACGAGGAAACTGCTTCGAAGCACCTTAAAAGTTGTTTCAACGTGGTTGGAACTACGAGGAAACTGCTTCGAAGCACCTTAAAAGTTGTTTCAACGTGGTTGGAACTACGAGGAAACTGCTTCGAAGCACCTTAAAAGTTGTTTCAACGTGGTTTGAACTACGAGGAAACTGTTTCGAAGCACCTTAAAAGTTGTTTCAACGTGGTTGGAACTACGAGGAAACTGCTTCGAAGCACCTTTAAAGTTGTTTCAACGTGGTTGGAACTACGAGGAAACTGCTTCGAAGCACCTTAAAAGTTGTTTCAAAGTGGTTTGAACTACGAGGAAACTGTTTCGAAGCACCTTAAAAGTTGTTTCAACGTGGTTGGAACTACGAGGAAACTGCTTCGAAGCACCTTAAAAGTTGTTTCAACGTGGTTAGAACTACGAGGAAACTGCTTCGAAGCACCCTAAACATTGTTTCAACGTGGTTTGAACTACGAGGAAACTGCTTCGAAGCACCTTAAAAGTTGTTTAAGCGTGGTTGGAACTACGAGGAAACTGCTTCGAAGCACCTTAAAAGTTGTTTCAACGTGGTTGGAACTACGAGGAAACTGCTTCGAAGCACCTTAAAAGTTGTTTCAACGTGGTTGGAACTACGAGAAAACTGCTTCGAAGCACCTTAAAAGTTGTTTAAGCGTAGTTGGAACTACGAGGAAACTGCTTCGAAGCACCTTAAAAGTTGTTTCAACGTGGTTGGAACTACGAGGAAACTGCTTCGAAGCACCTTAAAAGTTGTTTCAACGTGGTTTGAACTACGAGGAAACTGCTTCGAAGCACCTTAAAAGTTGTTTCAACGTGGTTGGAACTACGAGGAAACTGCTTCGAAGCACCTTAAAAGTTGTTTAAGCATGGTTGGAACTACGAGGAAACTGCTTCGAAGCACCTTAAAAGTTGTTTCAACGTGGTTGGAACTACGAGGAAACTGCTTCGAAGCACCTTAAAAGTTGTTTCAACGTGGTTAGAACTACGAGGAAACTGCTTCGAAGCACCTTAAAAGTTGTTTCAACGTGGTTGGAACTACGAGAAAACTGCTTCGAAGCACCTTAAAAGTTGTTTAAGCGTAGTTGGAACTACGAGGAAACTGCTTCGAAGCACCTTAAAAGTTGTTTCAACGTGGTTGGAACTACGAGGAAACTGCTTCGAAGCACCTTAAAAGTTGTTTCAACGTGGTTTGAACTACGAGGAAACTGCTTCGAAGCACCTTAAAAGTTGTTTCAACGTGGTTGGAACTACGAGGAAACTGCTTCGAAGCACCTTAAAAGTTGTTTCAACGTGGTTTGAACTACGAGGAAACTGCTTCGAAGCACCTTAAAAGTTGTTTCAACGTGGTTTGAACTACGAGGAAACTGCTTCGAAGCACCTTAAAAGTTGTTTCAACGTGGTTGGAACTACGAGGAAACTGCTTCGAAGCACCTTAAAAGTTGTTTAAGCGTGGTTGGAACTACGAGGAAACTGCTTCGAAGCACCTTAAAAGTTGTTTCAACGTGGTTAGAACTACGAGGAAACTGCTTCGAAGCACCTTAAAAGTTGTTTCAACGTGGTTGGAACTACGAGGAAACTGCTTCGAAGCACCTTAAAAGTTGTTTAAGCGTGGTTGGAACTACGAGGAAACTGCTTCGAAGCACCTTAAAAGTTGTTTCAACGTGGTTGGAACTACGAGGAAACTGCTTCGAAGCACCTTAAAAGTTGTTTCAACGTGGTTGGAACTACGAGGAAACTGCTTCGAAGCACCTTAAAAGTTGTTTAAGCGTAGTTGGAACTACGAGGAAACTGCTTCGAAGCACCTTAAAAGTTGTTTCAACGTGGTTGGAACTACGAGGAAACTGCTTCGAAGCACCTTAAAAGTTGTTTCAACGTGGTTTGAACTACGAGGAAACTGCTTCGAAGCACCTTAAAAGTTGTTTCAACGTGGTTGGAACTACGAGGAAACTGCTTCGAAGCACCTTAAAAGTTGTTTCAACGTGGTTTGAACTACGAGGAAACTGCTTCGAAGCACCTTAAAAGTTGTTTCAACGTGGTTTGAACTACGAGGAAACTGCTTCGAAGCACCTTAAAAGTTGTTTCAACGTGGTTGGAACTACGAGGAAACTGCTTCGAAGCACCTTAAAAGTTGTTTCAACGTGGTTGGAACTACGAGGAAACTGCTTCGAAGCACCTTAAAAGTTGTTTCAACGTGGTTTGAACTACGAGGAAACTGCTTCGAAGCACCTTAAAAGTTGTTTCAACGTGGTTGGAACTACGAGGAAACTGCTTCGAAGCACCTTAAAAGTTGTTTAAGCGTAGTTGGAACTACGAGGAAACTGCTTCGAAGCACCTTAAAAGTTGTTTCAACGTGGTTGGAACTACGAGGAAACTGCTTCGAAGCACCTTAAAAGTTGTTTCAACGTGGTTTGAACTACGAGGAAACTGCTTCGAAGCACCTTAAAAGTTGTTTCAACGTGGTTGGAACTACGAGGAAACTGCTTCGAAGCACCTTAAAAGTTGTTTCAACGTGGTTTGAACTACGAGGAAACTGCTTCGAAGCACCTTAAAAGTTGTTTCAACGTGGTTTGAACTACGAGGAAACTGCTTCGAAGCACCTTAAAAGTTGTTTCAACGTGGTTGGAACTACGAGGAAACTGCTTCGAAGCACCTTAAAAGTTGTTTCAACGTGGTTTGAACTACGAGGAAACTGCTTCGAAGCACCTTAAAAGTTGTTTCAACGTGGTTGGAACTACGAGGAAACTGCTTCGAAGCACCTTAAAAGTTGTTTCAACGAGGTTTGAACTACGAGGAAACTGCTTCGAAGCACCTTAAAAGTTGTTTCAACGTGGTTTGAACTACGAGGAAACTGCTTCGAAGCACCTTAAAAGTTGTTTCAACGTGGTTGGAACTACGAGGAAACTGCTTCGAAGCACCTTAAAAGTTGTTTAAGCGTGGTTGGAACTACGAGGAAACTGCTTCGAAGCACCTTAAAAGTTGTTTAAACGTGGTTAGAACTACGAGGAAACTGCTTCGAAGCACCTTAAAAGTTGTTTCAACGTGGTTGGAACTACGAGGAAACTGCTTCGAAGCACCTTAAAAGTTGTTTAAGCGTGGTTGGAACTACGAGGAAACTGCTTCGAAGCACCTGAAAAGTTGTTTCAACGTGGTTGGAACTACGAGGAAACTGCTTCGAAGCACCTTAAAAGTTGTTTCAACGTGGTTGGAACTACGAGGAAACTGCTTCGAAGCACCTTAAAAGTTGTTTAAGCGTAGTTGGAACTACGAGGAAACTGCTTCGAAGCACCTTAAAAGTTGTTTCAACGTGGTTGGAACTACGAGGAAACTGCTTCGAAGCACCTTAAAAGTTGTTTCAACGTGGTTTGAACTACGAGGAAACTGCTTCGAAGCACCTTAAAAGTTGTTTCAACGTGGTTGGAACTACGAGGAAACTGCTTCGAAGCACCTTAAAAGTTGTTTAAGCGTGGTTGGAACTACGAGGAAACTGCTTCGAAGCACCTTAAAAGTTGTTTCAACGTGGTTAGAACTACGAGGAAACTGCTTCGAAGCACCTTAAAAGTTGTTTCAACGTGGTTGGAACTACGAGGAAACTGCTTCGAAGCACCTTAAAAGTTGTTTAAGCGTGGTTGAAACTACGAGGAAACTGCTTCGAAGCACCTTAAAAGTTGTTTCAACGTGGTTGGAACTACGAGGAAACTGCTTCGAAGCACCTTAAAAGTTGTTTCAACGTGGTTGGAACTACGAGGAAACTGCTTCGAAGCACCTTAAAAGTTGTTTAAGCGTAGTTGGAACTACGAGGAAACTGCTTCGAAGCACCTTAAAAGTTGTTTCAACGTGGTTGGAACTACGAGGAAACTGCTTCGAAGCACCTTAAAAGTTGTTTAAGCATGGTTGGAAATACGAGGAAACTGCTTCGAAGCACCTTAAAAGTTGTTTCAACGTGGTTGGAAATACGAGGAAACTGCTTCGAAGCACCTTAAAAGTTGTTTCAACGTGGTTTGAACTACGAGGAAACTGCTTCGAAGCACCTTAAAAGTTGTTTCAACGTGGTTGGAACTACGAGGAAACTGCTTCGAAGCACCTTAAAAGTTGTTTAAGCGTGGTTGGAACTACGAGGAAACTGCTTCGAAGCACCTTAAAAGTTGTTTCAACGTGGTTGGAACTACGAGGAAACTGCTTCGAAGCACCTTAAAAGTTGTTTAAGCGTGGTTGGAACTACGAGGAAACTGCTTCGAAGCACCTTAAAAGTTGTTTCAACGTGGTTGGAACTACGAGGAAACTGCTTCGAAGCACCTTAAAAGTTGTTTCAACGTGGTTGGAACTACGAGGAAACTGCTTCGAAGCACCTTAAAAGTTGTTTAAGCGTGGTTGGAACTACGAGGAAACTGCTTCGAAGCACCTTAATAGTTGTTTCAACGTGGTTTGAACTACGAGGAAACTGCTTCGAAGCACCTTAAAAGTTGTTTAAGCGTGGTTGGAACTACGAGGAAACTGCTTCGAAACACCTTAAAAATTGTTTCAACGTGGTTGGAACTACGAGGCAACTGCTCCGAAGCACCTTAAAAGTTGTTTCAACGTGGTTGGAACTACGAGGAAACTGCTTCGAAGCACCTTAAAAGTTGTTTCAACGTGGTTGGAACTACGAGGAAACTGCTTCGAAGCACCTTAAAAGTTGTTTAAGCGTGGTTGGAACTACGAGGAAACTGCTTCGAAGCACCTTAATAGTTGTTTCAACGTGGTTTGAACTACGAGGAAACTGCTTCGAAGCACCTTAAAAGTTGTTTAAGCGTGGTTGGAACTACGAGGAAACTGCTTCGAAGCACCTTAAAAATTGTTTCAACGTGGTTGGAACTACGAGGCAACTGCTCCGAAGCACCTTAAAAGTTGTTTCAACGTGGTTGGAACTACGAGGAAACTGCTTCGAAGCACCTTAAAAGTTGTTTCAACGTGGTTGGAACTACGAGGAAACTGCTTCGAAGCACCTTAAAAGTTGTTTCAACGTGGTTGGAACTACGAGGAAACTGCTTCGAAGCACCTTAAAAGTTGTTTCAACGTGGTTGGAACTACGAGGAAACTGCTTCGAAGCACCTTAAAAGTTGTTTAAGCGTGGTTGGAACTACGAGGAAACTGCTTCGAAGCACCTTAAAAATTGTTTCAACGTGGTTGGAACTACGACTAAACTGCTTCGAAGCATCTTAAAAGTTGTTTAAGCGTGGTTGGAACTACGAGGAAACTGCTTCGAAGCACCTTAAAAGTTGTTTCAACGTGGTTGGAACTACGAGGAAACTGCTTCGAAGCACCTTAAAAGTTGTTTCAACGTGGTTGGAACTACGAGGAAACTGCTTCGAAGCACCTTAAAAGTTGTTTCAACGTGGTTGGAACTACGAGGAAACTGCTTCGAAGCACCTTAAAAGTTGTTTAAGCGTGGTTGGAACTACGAGGAAACTGCTTCGAAGCACCTTAAAAGTTGTTTAAGCGTGGTTGGAACTACGAGGAAACTGCTTCGAAGCACCTTAATAGTTGTTTCAACGTGGTTTGAACTACGAGGAAACTGCTTCGAAGCACCTTAAAAGTTGTTTAAGCGTGGTTGGAACTACGAGGAAACTGCTTCGAAGCACCTTAAAAATTGTTTCAACGTGGTTGGAACTACGAGGCAACTGCTCCGAAGCACCTTAAAAGTTGTTTCAACGTGGTTGGAACTACGAGGAAACTGCTTCGAAGCACCTTAAAAGTTGTTTAAGCGTGGTTGGAACTACGAGGAAACTGCTTCGAAGCACCTTAAAAGTTGTTTCAACGTGGTTGGAACTACGAGGAAACTGCTTCGAAGCACCTTAAAAGTTGTTTAAGCGTGGTTGGAACTACGAGGAAACTGCTTCGAAGCACCTTAAAAGTTGTTTCAACGTGGTTGGAACTACGAGGAAACTGCTTCGAAGCACCTTAAAAGTTGTTTCAACGTGGTTGGAACTACGAGGAAACTGCTTCGAAGCACCTTAAAAGTTGTTTCAACGTGGTTGGAACTACGAGGAAACTGCTTCGAAGCACCTTAAAAGTTGTTTAAGCGTGGTTGGAACTACGAGGAAACTGCTTCGAAGCACCTTAAAAGTTGTTTCAACGTGGTTGGAACTACGACTAAACTGCTTCGAAGCACCTTAAAAGTTGTTTAAGCGTGGTTGGAACTACGAGGAAACTGCTTCGAAGCACCTTAAAAGTTGTTTCAACGTGGTTGGAACTACGAGGAAACTGCTTCGAAGCACCTTAAAAGTTGTTTCATTGTGGTTGGAACTACGAGGAAACTGCTTCGAAGCACCTTAAAAGTTGTTTCAACGTGGTTGGAACTACGAGGAAACTGCTTCGAAGCACCTTAAAAGTTGTTTCAACGTGGTTGGAACTACGAGGAAACTGCTTCGAAGCACCTTAAAAGTTGTTTAAGCGTGGTTGGAACTACGAGGAAACTGCTTCGAAGCACCTTAAAAGTTGTTTAAGCGTGGTTGGAACTACGAGGAAACTGCTTCGAAGCACCTTAAAAGTTGTTTAAGCGTGGTTGGAACTACGAGGAAACTGCTTCGAAGCACCTTAAAAGTTGTTTCAACGTGGTTGGAACTACGAAGAAACTGCTTCGAAGCACCTTAAAAGTTGTTTCAACGTGGTTGGAAATACGAGGAAACTGCTTCGAAGCACCTTAAAAGTTGTTTCAACGTGGTTGGAAATACGAGGAAACTGCTTCGAAGCACCTTAAAAGTTGTTTCAACGTGGTTGGAACTACGAGGAAACTGCTTCGAAGCACCTTAAAAGTTGTTTAAGCGTGGTTGGAACTACGAGGAAACTGCTTCGAAGCACCTTAAAAGTTGTTTCAACGTGGTTTGAACTACGAGGAAACTGCTTCGAAGCACCTTAAAAGTTATTTCAACGTGGTTGGAAATACGAGGAAACTGCTTCGAAGCACCTTAAAAGTTGTTTCAACGTGGTTGGAAATACGAGGAAACTGCTTCGAAGCACCTTAAAAGTTGTTTCAACGTGGTTGGAAATACGAGGAAACTGCTTCGAAGCACCTTAAAAGTTGTTTCAACGTGGTTGGAACTACGAGGAAACTGCTTCGAAGCACCTTAAAAGTTGTTTCAACGTGGTTGGAACTACGAGGAAACTGCTTCGAAGCACCCTAAACATTGTTTCAACGTGGTTTGAACTACGAGGAAACTGCTTCGAAGCACCTTAAAAGTTGTTTCAACGTGGTTGGAACTACGAGGAAACTGCTTCGAAGCACCTTAAAAGTTTTTTCAACGTGGTTGGAACTACGAGGAAACTGCTTCGAAGCACCTTAATAGTTGTTTCAACGTGGTTGGAACTACGAGGCAACTGCTCCGAAGCACCTTAAAAGTTGTTTCAACGTGGTTGGAACTACGAGGAAACTGCTTCGAAGCACCTTAAAAGTTGTTTCAACGTGGTTGGAACTACGAGGAAACTGCTTCGAAGCACCTTAAAAGTTGTTTAAGCGTGGTTGGAACTACGAGGAAACTGCTTCGAAGCACCTTAAAAGTTGTTTCAACGTGGTTGGAACTACGAGGAAACTGCTTCGAAGCACCTTAAAAGTTGTTTAAGCGTGGTTGGAACTACGAGGAAACTGCTTCGAAGCACCTTAAAAGTTGTTTCAACGTGGTTGGAACTACGAGGAAACTGCTTCGAAGCACCTTAAAAGTTGTTTCATTGTGGTTGGAACTACGAGGAAACTGCTTCGAAGCACCTTAAAAGTTGTTTCAACGTGGTTGGAACTACGAGGAAACTGCTTCGAAGCACCTTAAAAGTTGTTTCAACGTGGTTGGAACTACGAGGAAACTGCTTCGAAGCACCTTAAAAGTTGTTTAAGCGTGGTTGGAACTACGAGGAAACTGCTTCGAAGCACCTTAAAAGTTGTATTAACGTGGTTGGAACTACGAGGAAACTGCTTCGAAGCACCTTAAAAGTTGTTTCAACGTGGTTGGAACTACGAGGAAACTGCTTCGAAGCACCTTAAAAGTTGTTTCAACGTGGTTGGAACTACGAGGAAACTGCTTCGAAGCACCTTAAAAGTTGTTTCAACGTGGTTGGAACTACGAGGAAACTGCTTCGAAGCACCTTAAAAGTTGTTTAAGCGTGGTTGGAACTACGAGGAAACTGCTTCGAAGCACCTTAAAAGTTGTTTCAACGTGGTTGGAACTACGAGGAAACTGCTTCGAAGCACCTTAAAAGTTGTTTCAACGTGGTTGGAACTACGAGGAAACTGCTTCGAAGCACCTTAAAAGTTGTTTCAACGTGGTTGGAACTACGAGGAAACTGCTTCGAAGCACCTTAAAAGTTGTTTAAGCGTGGTTGGAACTACGAGGAAACTGCTTCGAAGCACCTTAAAAGTTGTTTCAACGTGGTTGGAACTACGAGGAAACTGCTTCGAAGCACCTTAAAAGTTGTTTCAACGTGGTTGGAACTACGAGGAAACTGCTTCGAAGCACCTTAAAAGTTGTTTCAACGTGGTTGGAACTACGAGGCAACTGCTCCGAAGCACCTTAAAAGTTGTTTCAACGTGGTTGGAACTACGAGGAAACTGCTTCGAAGCACCTTAAAAGTTGTTTAAGCGTGGTTGGAACTACGAGGAAACTGCTTCGAAGCACCTTAAAATTTGTTTCAACGTGGTTGGAACTACGAGGAAACTGCTTCGAAGCACCTTAAAAGTTGTTTCAACGTGGTTGGAACTACGAGGAAACTGCTTCGAAGCACCTTAAAAGTTGTTTCAACGTGGTTGGAACTACGAGGAAACTGCTTCGAAGCACCTTAAAAGTTGTTTAAGCGTGGTTGGAACTACGAGGAAACTGCTTCGAAGCACCTTAAAAGTTGTTTCAACGTGGTTGGAACTACGAGGCAACTGCTCCGAAGCACCTTAAAAGTTGTTTCATTGTGGTTGGAACTACGAGGAAACTGCTTCGAAGCACCTTAAAAGTTGTTTAAGCGTGGTTGGAACTACGAGGAAACTGCTTCGAAGCACCTTAAAAGTTGTTTCAACGTGGTTGGAACTACGAGGAAACTGCTTCGAAGCACCTTAAAAGTTGTTTAAGCGTGGTTGGAACTACGAGGAAACTGCTTCGAAGCACCTTAAAAGTTGTTTCAACGTGGTTGGAACTACGAGGAAACTGCTTCGAAGCACCTTAAAAGTTGTTTCAACGTGGTTGGAACTACGAGGAAACTGCTTCGAAGCACCTTAATAGTTGTTTAAGCGTGGTTGGAACTACGAGGAAACTGCTTCGAAGCACCTTAAAAGTTGTTTCAACGTGGTTGGAACTACGAGGCAACTGCTCCGAAGCACCTTAAAAGTTGTTTCAACGTGGTTGGAACTACGAGGAAACTGCTTCGAAGCACCTTAAAAGTTGTTTCAACGTGGTTGGAACTACGAGGAAACTGCTTCGAAGCACCTTAATAGTTGTTTAAGCGTGGTTGGAACTACGAGGAAACTGCTTCGAAGCACCTTAAAAGTTGTTTCAACGTGGTTGGAACTACGAGGAAACTGCTTCGAAGCACCTTAAAAATTGTTTCAACGTGGTTTGAACTACGAGGAAACTGCTTCGAAGCACCTTAAAAGTTGTTTAAGCGTGGTTGGAACTACGAGGAAACTGCTTCGAAGCACCTTAAAAGTTGTTTCAACGTGGTTGGAACTACGAGGCAACTGCTCCGAAGCACCTTAAAAGTTGTTTCAACGTGGTTGGAACTACGAGGAAACTGCTTCGAAGCACCTTAAAAGTTGTTTCAACGTGGTTGGAACTACGAGGAAACTGCTTCGAAGCACCTTAATAGTTGTTTCAACGTGGTTGGAACTACGAGGAAACTGCTTCGAAGCACCTTAATAGTTGTTTCAACGTGGTTTGAACTACGAGGAAACTGCTTCGAAGCACCTTAAAAGTTGTTTCAACGTGGTTGGAACTACGAGGAAACTGCTTCGAAGCACCTTAATAGTTGTTTAAGCGTGGTTGGAACTACGAGGAAACTGCTTCGAAGCACCTTAAAAGTTGTTTCAACGTGGTTGGAACTACGAGGAAACTGCTTCGAAGCACCTTAAAAATTGTTTCAACGTGGTTTGAACTACGAGGAAACTGCTTCGAAGCACCTTAAAAGTTGTTTCAACGTGGTTGGAACTACGAGGAAACTGCTTCGAAGCACCTTAAAAGTTGTTTCAACGTGGTTGGAACTACGAGGAAACTGCTTCGAAGCACCTTAAAAGTTGTTTAAGCGTGGTTGGAACTACGAGGAAACTGCTTCGAAGCACCTTAAAAATTGTTTCAACGTGGTTTGAACTACGAGGAAACTGCTTCGAAGCACCTTAAAAGTTGTTTCAACGTGGTTGGAACTACGAGGAAACTGCTTCGAAGCACCTTAAAAATTGTTTCAACGTGGTTGGAACTACGAGAAAACTGCTTCGAAGCACCTTAATAGTTGTTTCAACGTGGTTGGAACTACGAGGCAACTGCTCCGAAGCACCTTAAAAGTTGTTTCAACGTGGTTGGAACTACGAGGAAACTGCTTCGAAGCACCTTAAAAGTTGTTTCAACGTGGTTGGAACTACGAGGAAACTGCTTCGAAGCACCTTAAAAGCTGTTTAAGCGTGGTTGGAACTACGAGGAAACTGCTTCGAAGCACCTTAAAAGTTGTTTCAACGTGGTTGGAACTACGAGGAAACTGCTTCGAAGCACCTTAAAAGTTGTTTCAACGTGGTTGGAACTACGAGGAAACTGCTTCGAAGCACCTTAATAGTTGTTTCAACGTGGTTGGAACTACGAGGCAACTGCTCCGAAGCACCTTAATAGTTGTTTCAACGTGGTTGGAACTACGAGGCAACTGCTCCGAAGCACCTTAAAAGTTGTTTCAACGTGGTTGGAACTACGAGGAAACTGCTTCGAAGCACCTTAAAAGTTGTTTCAACGTGGTTGGAACTACGAGGAAACTGCTTCGAAGCACCTTAATAGTTGTTTCAACGTGGTTGGAACTACGAGGAAACTGCTTCGAAGCACCTTAATAGTTGTTTCAACGTGGTTTGAACTACGAGGAAACTGCTTCGAAGCACCTTAAAAGTTGTTTCAACGTGGTTGGAACTACGAGGAAACTGCTTCGAAGCACCTTAATAGTTGTTTAAGCGTGGTTGGAACTACGAGGAAACTGCTTCGAAGCACCTTAAAAGTTGTTTCAACGTGGTTGGAACTACGAGGAAACTGCTTCGAAGCACCTTAAAAATTGTTTCAACGTGGTTTGAACTACGAGGAAACTGCTTCGAAGCACCTTAAAAGTTGTTTCAACGTGGTTTGAACTACGAGGAAACTGCTTCGAAGCACCTTAAAAATTGTTTCAACGTGGTTTGAACTACGAGGAAACTGCTTCGAAGCACCTTAAAAGTTGTTTCAACGTGGTTGGAACTACGAGGAAACTGCTTCGAAGCACCTTAAAAGTTGTTTAAGCGTGGTTGGAACTACGAGGAAACTGCTTCGAAACACCTTAAAAGTTGTTTCAACGTGGTTGGAACTACGAGGAAACTGCTTCGAAGCACCTTAAAAGTTGTTTCAACGTTGTTGGAACTACGAGGAAACTGCTTCGAAGCACCTTAAAAGTTGTTTAAGCGTGGTTGGAACTACGAGGAAACTGCTTCGAAGCACCTTAAAAGTTGTTTCAACGTGGTTGGAACTACGAGGAAACTGCTTCGAAGCACCTTAAAAGTTGTTTCAACGTGGTTGGAACTACGAGGAAACTGCTTCGAAGCACCTTAAAAATTGTTTCAACGTGGTTGGAACTACGAGGAAACTGCTTCGAAGCACCTTAAAAGTTGTTTCAACGTGGTTGGAACTACGAGGAAACTGCTTCGAAGCACCTTAAAAGTTGTTTCAACGTTGTTGGAACTACGAGGAAACTGCTTCGAAGCACCTTAAAAGTTGTTTAAGCGTGGTTGGAACTACGAGGAAACTGCTTCGAAGCACCTTAAAAGTTGTTTCAACGTTGTTGGAACTACGAGGAAACTGCTTCGAAGCACCTTGATAGTTGTTTAAGCGTGGTTGGAACTACGAGGAAACTGCTTCGAAGCACCTTAAAAGTTGTTTCAACGTGGTTTGAACTACGAGGAAACTGCTTCGAAGCACCTTAAAAGTTGTTTCAACGTGGTTGGAACTACGAGGAAACTGCTTCGAAGCACCTTAAAAGTTGTTTCAACGTGGTTGGAACTACGAGGAAACTGCTTCGAAGCACCTTAATAGTTGTTTCAACGTGGTTGGAACTACGAGGAAACTGCTTCGAAGCACCTTAATAGTTGTTTCAACGTGGTTGGAACTACGAGGAAACTGCTTCGAAGCACCTTAAAAGTTGTTTAAGCGTGGTTGGAACTACGAGGAAACTGCTTCGAAGCACCTTAAAAGTTGTTTCAACGTGGTTGGAACTACGAGGAAACTGCTTCGAAGCACCTTAAAAGTTGTTTCAACGTGGTTTGAACTACGGGGAAACTGCTTCTAAGCACCTTAAAAGTTGTTTAAGCGTGGTTGGAACTACGAGGAAACTGCTTCGAAGCACCTTAAAAGTTGTTTCAACGTGGTTGGAACTACGAGGAAACTGCTTCGAAGCACCTTAAAAGTTGTTTCAACGTGGTTGGAACTACGAGGAAACTGCTTCGAAGCACCTTAAAAGTTGTTTAAGCGTGGTTGGAACTACGAGGAAACTGCTTCGAAGCACCTTAAAAGTTGTTTAAGCGTGGTTGGAACTACGAGGAAACTGCTTCGAAGCACCTTAAAAGTTGTTTCAACGTGGTTGGAACTACGAGGAAACTGCTTCGAAGCACCTTAAAAGTTGTTTCAACGTGGTTGGAACTACGAGGAAACTGCTTCGAAGCACCTTAAAAGTTGTTTAAGCGTGGTTGGAACTACGAGGAAACTGCTTCGAAGCACCTTAATAGTTGTTTCAACGTGGTTGGAACTACGAGGAAACTGCTTCGAAGCACCTTAATAGTTGTTTCAACGTGGTTGGAACTACGAGGAAACTGCTTCGAAGCACCTTAAAAGTTGTTTAAGCGTGGTTGGAACTACGAGGAAACTGCTTCGAAGCACCTTAAAAGTTGTTTCAACGTGGTTGGAACTACGAGGAAACTGCTTCGAAGCACCTTAAAAGTTGTTTCAACGTGGTTGGAACTACGAGGAAACTGCTTCGAAGCACCTTAAAAGTTGTTTAAGCGTGGTTGGAACTACGAGGAAACTGCTTCGAAGCACCTTAAAAGTTGTTTCAACGTGGTTGGAACTACGAGGAAACTGCTTCGAAGCACCTTAAAAGTTGTTTCAACGTGGTTGGAACTACGAGGAAACTGCTTCGAAGCACCTTAAAAGTTGTTTAAGCGTGGTTGGAACTACGAGGAAACTGCTTCGAAGCACCTTAAAAGTTGTTTCAACGTGGTTGGAACTACGAGGCAACTGCTCCGAAGCACCTTAAAAGTTGTTTCAACGTGGTTGGAACTACGAGGAAACTGCTTCGAAGCACCTTAAAAGTTGTTTCAACGTGGTTGGAACTACGAGGAAACTGCTTCGAAGCACCTTAAAAGTTGTTTCAACGTGGTTGGAACTACGAGGAAACTGCTTCGAAGCACACTAAAAGTTGTTTAAGCGTGGTTGGAACTACGAGGAAACTGCTTCGAAGCACCTTAAAAGTTGTTTCAACGTGGTTGGAACTACGAGGCAACTGCTCCGAAGCACCTTAAAAGTTGTTTCAACGTGGTTGGAACTACGAGGAAACTGCTTCGAAGCACCTTAAAAGTTGTTTCAACGTGGTTGGAACTACGAGGAAACTGCTTCGAAGCACCTTAAAAGTTGTTTAAGCGTGGTTGGAACTACAAGGAAACTGCTTCGAAGCACCTTAAAAGTTGTTTCAACGTGGTTGGAACTACGAGGAAACTGCTTCGAAGCACCTTAAAAGTTGTTTAAGCGTGGTTGGAACTACGAGGAAACTGCTTCGAAGCACCTTAAAAGTTGTTTCAACGTGGTTGGAACTACGAGGAAACTGCTTCGAAGCACCTTAAAAGTTGTTTAAGCGTGGTTGGAACTACGAGGAAACTGCTTCGAAGCACCTTAAAAGTTGTTTCAACGTGGTTGGAACTACGAGGAAACTGCTTCGAAGCACCTTAAAAGTTGTTTCAACGTGGTTGGAACTACGAGGAAACTGCTTCGAAGCACCTTAAAAGTTGTTTAAGCGCGGTTGGAACTACGAGGAAACTGCTTCGAAGCACCTTAAAAGTTGTTTCAACGTGGTTGGAACTACGAGGAAACTGCTTCGAAGCACCTTAAAAGTTGTTTCAACGTGGTTGGAACTACGAGGAAACTGCTTCGAAGCACCTTAAAAGTTGTTTCAACGTGGTTGGAACTACGAGGAAACTGCTTCGAAGCACCTTAATAGTTGTTTCAACGTGGTTGGAACTACGAGGAAACTGCTTCGAAGCACCTTAATAGTTGTTTCAACGTGGTTTGAACTACGAGGAAACTGCTTCGAAGCACCTTAAAAGTTGTTTCAACGTGGTTGGAACTACGAGGAAACTGCTTCGAAGCACCTTAATAGTTGTTTAAGCGTGGTTGGAACTACGAGGAAACTGCTTCGAAGCACCTTAAAAGTTGTTTCAACGTGGTTGGAACTACGAGGAAACTGCTTCGAAGCACCTTAAAAATTGTTTCAACGTGGTTTGAACTACGAGGAAACTGCTTCGAAGCACCTTAAAAGTTGTTTCAACGTGGTTTGAACTACGAGGAAACTGCTTCGAAGCACCTTAAAAGTTGTTTCAACGTGGTTGGAACTACGAGGAAACTGCTTCGAAGCACCTTAATAGTTGTTTAAGCGTGGTTGGAACTACGAGGAAACTGCTTCGAAGCACCTTAAAAGTTGTTTCAACGTGGTTGGAACTACGAGGAAACTGCTTCGAAGCACCTTAAAAATTGTTTCAACGTGGTTTGAACTACGAGGAAACTGCTTCGAAGCACCTTAAAAGTTGTTTCAACGTGGTTTGAACTACGAGGAAACTGCTTCGAAGCACCTTAAAAATTGTTTCAACGTGGTTTGAACTACGAGGAAACTGCTTCGAAGCACCTTAAAAGTTGTTTCAACGTGGTTGGAACTACGAGGAAACTGCTTCGAAGCACCTTAAAAATTGTTTCAACGTGGTTGGAACTACGAGGAAACTGCTTCGAAGCACCTTAAAAGTTGTTTCAACGTGGTTGGAACTACGAGGAAACTGCTTCGAAGCACCTTAAAAGTTGTTTCAACGTTGTTGGAACTACGAGGAAACTGCTTCGAAGCACCTTAAAAGTTGTTTAAGCGTGGTTGGAACTACGAGGAAACTGCTTCGAAGCACCTTAAAAGTTGTTTCAACGTTGTTGGAACTACGAGGAAACTGCTTCGAAGCACCTTAATAGTTGTTTAAGCGTGGTTGGAACTACGAGGAAACTGCTTCGAAGCACCTTAAAAGTTGTTTCAACGTGGTTGGAACTACGAGGAAACTGCTTCGAAGCACCTTAAAAATTGTTTCAACGTGGTTGGAACTACGAGGAAACTGCTTCGAAGCACCTTAAAAATTGTTTCAACGTGGTTTGAACTACGAGGAAACTGCTTCGAAGCACCTTAAAAATTGTTTCAACGTGGTTTGAACTACGAGGAAACTGCTTCGAAGCACCTTAAAAGTTGTTTCAACGTGGTTGGAACTACGAGGAAACTGCTTCGAAGCACCTTAAAAGTTGTTTAAGCGTGGTTGGAACTACGAGGAAACTGCTTCGAAACACCTTAAAAGTTGTTTCAACGTGGTTGGAACTACGAGGAAACTGCTTCGAAGCACCTTAAAAGTTGTTTCAACGTTGTTGGAACTACGAGGAAACTGCTTCGAAGCACCTTAAAAGTTGTTTAAGCGTGGTTGGAACTACGAGGAAACTGCTTCGAAGCACCTTGAAAGTTGTTTCAACGTGGTTGGAACTACGAGGAAACTGCTTCGAAGCACCTTAATAGTTGTTTCAACGTGGTTGGAACTACGAGGCAACTGCTCCGAAGCACCTTAATAGTTGTTTCAACGTGGTTGGAACTACGAGGCAACTGCTCCGAAGCACCTTAAAAGTTGTTTCAACGTGGTTGGAACTACGAGGAAACTGCTTCGAAGCACCTTAAAAGTTGTTTCAACGTGGTTGGAACTACGAGGAAACTGCTTCGAAGCACCTTAATAGTTGTTTCAACGTGGTTGGAACTACGAGGAAACTGCTTCGAAGCACCTTAATAGTTGTTTCAACGTGGTTGGAACTACGAGGAAACTGCTTCGAAGCACCTTAAAAGTTGTTTAGGTGTGGTTGGAACTACGAGGAAACTGCTTCGAAGCACCTTAAAAGTTGTTTCAACGTGGTTGGAACTACGAGGAAACTGCTTCGAAGCACCTTAAAAGTTGTTTCAACGTGGTTTGAACTACGGGGAAACTGCTTCTAAGCACCTTAAAAGTTGTTTAAGCGTGGTTGGAACTACGAGGAAACTGCTTCGAAGCACCTTAAAAGTTGTTTCAACGTGGTTGGAACTACGAGGAAACTGCTTCGAAGCACCTTAAAAGTTGTTTAAGCGTGGTTGGAACTACGAGGAAACTGCTTCGAAGCACCTTAAAAGTTGTTTCAACGTGGTTGGAACTACGAGGAAACTGCTTCGAAGCACCTTAAAAGTTGTTTCAACGTGGTTGGAACTACGAGGAAACTGCTTCGAAGCACCTTAAAAGTTGTTTAAGCGTGGTTGGAACTACGAGGAAACTGCTTCGAAGCACCTTAACAGTTGTTTCAACGTGGTTGGAACTACGAGGCAACTGCTCCGAAGCACCTTAAAAGTTGTTTCAACGTGGTTGGAACTACGAGGAAACTGCTTCGAAGCACCTTAAAAGTTGTTTAAGCGTGGTTGGAACTACGAGGAAACTGCTTCGAAGCACCTTAAAAGTTGTTTCAACGTGGTTGGAACTACGAGGAAACTGCTTCGAAGCACCTTAAAAGTTGTTTCAACGTGGTTGGAACTACGAGGAAACTGCTTCGAAGCACCTTAAAAGTTGTTTCAACGTGGTTGGAACTACGAGGAAACTGCTTCGAAGCACCTTAAAAGTTGTTTCAACGTGGTTGGAACTACGAGGAAACTGCTTCGAAGCACCTTAAAAGTTGTTTAAGCGTGGTTTGAACTACGGGGAAACTGCTTCTAAGCACCTTAAAAGTTGTTTAAGCGTGGTTGGAACTACGAGGAAACTGCTTCGAAGCACCTTAAAAGTTGTTTCAACGTGGTTGGAACTACGAGGCAACTGCTCCGAAGCACCTTAAAAGTTGTTTAAGCGTGGTTGGAACTACGAGGAAACTGCTTCGAAGCACCTTAAAAGTTGTTTCAACGTGGTTGGAACTACGAGGAAACTGCTTCGAAGCACCTTAAAAGTTGTTTCAACGTGGTTTGAACTACGGGGAAACTGCTTCTAAGCACCTTAAAAGTTGTTTAAGCGTGGTTGGAACTACGAGGAAACTGCTTCGAAGCACCTTAAAAGTTGTTTCAACGTGGTTGGAACTACGAGGAAACTGCTTCGAAGCACCTTAAAAGTTGTTTAAGCGTGGTTGGAACTACGAGGAAACTGCTTCGAAGCACCTTAAAAGTTGTTTCAACGTGGTTGGAACTACGAGGAAACTGCTTCGAAGCACCTTAAAAGTTGTTTCAACGTGGTTGGAACTACGAGGAAACTGCTTCGAAGCACCTTAAAAGTTGTTTCAACGTGGTTTGAACTACGGGGAAACTGCTTCTAAGCACCTTAAAAGTTGTTTAAGCGTGGTTGGAACTACGAGAAAACTGCTTCGAAGCACCTTAAAAGTTGTTTCAACGTGGTTGGAACTACGAGGAAACTGCTTCGAAGCACCTTAAAAGTTGTTTAAGCGTGGTTGGAACTACGAGGAAACTGCTTCGAAGCACCTTAAAAGTTGTTTCAACGTGGTTGGAACTACGAGGAAACTGCTTCGAAGCACCTTAAAAGTTGTTTCAACGTGGTTGGAACTACGAGGAAACTGCTTCGAAGCACCTTAAAAGTTGTTTCAACGTGGTTGGAACTACGAGGAAACTGCTTCGAAGCACCTTAAAAGTTGTTTCAACGTGGTTGGAACTACGAGGAAACTGCTTCGAAGCACCTTAAAAGTTGTTTAAGCGTGGTTGGAACTACGAGGAAACTGCTTCGAAGCACCTTAAAAGTTGTTTCAACGTGGTTGGAACTACGAGGCAACTGCTCCGAAGCACCTTAAAAGTTGTTTCAACGTGGTTGGAACTACGAGGAAACTGCTTCGAAGCACCTTAAAAGTTGTTTCAACGTGGTTGGAACTACGAGGAAACTGCTTCGAAGCACCTTAAAAGTTGTTTAAGCGTGGTTGGAACTACAAGGAAACTGCTTCGAAGCACCTTAAAAGTTGTTTCAACGTGGTTGGAACTACGAGGAAACTGCTTCGAAGCACCTTAAAAGTTGTTTAAGCGTGGTTGGAACTACGAGGAAACTGCTTCGAAGCACCTTAAAAGTTGTTTAAACGTGGTTGGAATTTCGAGGAAACTGCTTCGAAGCACCTTAAAAGTTGTATTAACGTGGTTGGAACTACGAGGAAACTGCTTCGAAGCACCTTAAAAGTTGTTTAAGCGTGGTTGGAACTACGAGGAAACTGCTTCGAAGCACCTTAAAAGTTGTTTCAACGTGTTTGGAACTACGAGGAAACTGCTTCGAAGCACCTTAAAAGTTGTTTCAACGTGGTTGGAACTACGAGGAAACTGCTTCGAAGCACCTTAAAAGTTGTTTCAACGTGGTTGGAACTACGAGGAAACTGCTTCGAAGCACCTTAAAAGTTGTTTAAGCGTGGTTGGAACTACGAGGAAACTGCTTCGAAGCACCTTAAAAGTTGTTTCAACGTGGTTGGAACTACGAGGCAACTGCTTCGAAGCACCTTAAAAGTTGTTTCAACGTGGTTGGAACTACGAGGAAACTGCTTCGAAGCACCTTAAAAGTTGTTTCAACGTGGTTGGAATTTCGAGGAAACTGCTTCGAAGCACCTTAAAAGTTGTTTAAGCGTGGTTGGAACTACGAGGAAACTGCTTCGAAGCACCTTAAAAGTTGTTTCAACGTGGTTGGAACTACGAGGAAACTGCTTCGAAGCACCTTAAAAGTTGTTTCAACGTGGTTGGAACTACGAGGAAACTGCTTCGAAGCACCTTAAAAGTTGTTTAAGCGTGGTTGGAACTACGAGGAAACTGCGTCGAAGCACCTTAAAAGTTGTTTAAGCGTGGTTGGAACTACGAGAAAACTGCTTCGAAGCACCTTAAAAGTTGTTTCAACGTGGTTGGAACTACGAGGAAACTGCTTCGAAGCACCTTAAAAGTTGTTTCAACGTGGTTGGAACTACGAGGAAACTGCTTCGAAGCACCTTAAAAATTGTTTCAACGTGGTTTGAACTATCAGGAAACTGCCTCGAAGCACCTTAAAAGTTGTTTCAACGTGGTAAGAAGTACGAGGAAAGTGCTTCGAAGCACCTTAAAAGTTGTTTCAACGTGGTTGGAACTGCGAGGAAACTGCTTCGAAGCACCTTAAAAGTTGTTTCAACGTGGTTGGAACTACGAAGAAACTGCTTCGAAGCACCTTAAAAGTTGTTTCAACGTGGTTGGAACTACGAGGAAACTGCTTCGAAGCACCTTAAAAGTTGTTTCAACGTGGTTGGAACTACGAGGAAACTGCTTCGAAGCACCTTAAAAATTGTTTCAACGTGGTTTGAACTATCAGGAAACTGCTTCGAAGCACCTTAAAAGTTGTTTCAACGTGGTTGGAAGTACGAGGAAAGTGCTTCGAAGCACCTTAAAAGTTGTTTCAACGTGGTTGGAACTACGAAGAAACTGCTTCGAAGCACCTTAAAAGTTGTTTCAACGTGGTTGGAACTATCAGGAAACTGCCTCGAAGCACCTTAAAAGTTGTTTCAACGTGGTTGGAACTACGAGGAAACTGCTTCGAAGCACCTTAAAAGTTGTTTAAGCGTGGTTGGAACTACGAGGAAACTGCTTCGAAGCACCTTAAAAGTTGTTTCAACGTGGTTGGAACTACGAGGCAACTGCTCCGAAGCACCTTAAAAGTTGTTTCAACGTGGTTGGAACTACGAGGAAACTGCTTCGAAGCACCTTAAAAGTTGTTTCAACGTGGTTGGAACTACGAGGAAACTGCTTCGAAGCACCTTAAAAGTTGTTTCAACGTGGTTGGAAGTACGAGGAAAGTGCTTCGAAGCACCTTAAAAGTTGTTTCAACGTGGTTTGAACTATCAGGAAACTGCTTCGAAGCACCTTAAAAGTTGTTTAAGCGTGGTTGGAACTACGAGGAAACTGCTTCGAAGCACCTTAAAAGTTGTTTAAGCGTGGTTGGAACTACGAGAAAACTGCTTCGAAGCACCTTAAAAGTTGTTTCAACGTGGTTGGAACTACGAGGAAACTGCTTCGAAGCACCTTAAAAGTTGTTTCAACGTGGTTGGAACTACGAGGAAACTGCTTCGAAGCACCTTAAAAGTTGTTTCAACGTGGTTGGAACTACGAGGAAACTGCTTCGAAGCACCTTAAAAATTGTTTCAACGTGGTTTGAACTATCAGGAAACTGCCTCGAAGCACCTTAAAAGTTGTTTCAACGTGGTAAGAAGTACGAGGAAAGTGCTTCGAAGCACCTTAAAAGTTGTTTCAACGTGGTTGGAACTGCGAGGAAACTGCTTCGAAGCACCTTAAAAGTTGTTTCAACGTGGTTGGAACTACGAAGAAACTGCTTCGAAGCACCTTAAAAGTTGTTTCAACGTGGTTGGAACTACGAGGAAACTGCTTCGAAGCACCTTAAAAGTTGTTTCAACGTGGTTGGAACTACGAGGAAACTGCTTCGAAGCACCTTAAAAATTGTTTCAACGTGGTTTGAACTATCAGGAAACTGCTTCGAAGCACCTTAAAAGTTGTTTCAACGTGGTTGGAACTACGAGGAAACTGCTTCGAAGCACCTTAAAAGTTGTTTCAACGTGGTTGGAACTACGAGGAAACTGCTTCGAAGCACCTTAAAAGTTGTTTCAACGTGGTTGGAACTATGAGGAAACTGCTTCGAAGCACCTTAAAAGTTGTTTCAACGTGGTTGGAACTATGAGGAAACTGCTTCGAAGCACCTTAAAAGTTGTTTCAACGTGGTTGGAACTACGAAGAAACTGCTTCGAAGCACCTTAAAAGTTGTTTCAACGTGGTTGGAACTACGAAGAAACTGCTTCGAAGCACCTTAAAAGTTGTTTCAACGTGGTTGGAACTACGAGGAAACTGCTTCGAAGCACCTTAAAAGTTGTTTCAACGTGGTTGGAACTACGAGGAAACTGCTTCGAAGCACCTTAAAAATTGTTTCAACGTGGTTTGAACTATCAGGAAACTGCTTCGAAGCACCTTAAAAGTTGTTTCAACGTGGTTGGAACTACGAGGAAACTGCTTCGAAGCACCTTAAAAGTTGTTTCAACGTGGTTGGAACTACGAGCAAACTGCTTCGAAGCACCTTAAAAGTTGTTTCAACGTGGTTGGAACTACGAGGAAACTGCTTCGAAGCACCTTAAAAGTTGTTTCAACGTGGTTGGAACTACGAAGAAACTGCTTCGAAGCACCTTAAAAGTTGTTTCAACGTGGTTGGAACTACGAAGAAACTGCTTCGAAGCACCTTAAAAGTTGTTTCAACGTGGTTGGAACTACGAGAAAACTGCTTCGAAGCACCTTAAAAGTTGTTTCAACGTGGTTGGAACTACGAGGAAACTGCTTCGAAGCACCTTAAAAGTTGTTTCAACGTGGTTGGAACTACGAAGAAACTGCTTCGAAGCACCTTAAAAGTTGTTTCAACGTGGTTGGAACTACGAGGAAACTGCTTCGAAGCACCTTAAAAGTTGTTTCAACGTGGTTGGAACTACGAGGAAACTGCTTCGAAGCACCTTAAAAATTGTTTCAACGTGGTTTGAACTATCAGGAAACTGCTTCGAAGCACCTTAAAAGTTGTTTCAACGTGGTTGGAAGTACGAGGAAACTGCTTCGAAGCACCTTATAAGTTGTTTCAACGTGGTTGGAACTACGAGAAAACTGCTTCGAAGCACCTTAAAAGTTGTTTCAACGTGGTTGGAACTACGAAGAAACTGCTTCGAAGCACCTTAAAAGTTGTTTCAACGTGGTTGGAACTACGAAGAAACTGCTTCGAAGCACCTTAAAAGTTGTTTCAACGTGGTTGGAACTACGAGGAAACTGCTTCGAAGCACCTTAAAAGTTGTTTCAACGTGGTTGGAACTATGAGGAAACTGCTTCGAAGCACCTTAAAAGTTGTTTCAACGTGGTTGGAACTACGAGGAAACTGCTTCGAAGCACCTTAAAAGTTGTTTCAACGTGGTTGGAACTGCGAGGAAACTGCTTCGAAGCACCTTAAAAGTTGTTTCAACGTGGTTGGAACTACGAAGAAACTGCTTCGAAGCACCTTAAAAGTTGTTTCAACGTGGTTGGAACTACGAGGAAACTGCTTCGAAGCACCTTAAAAGTTGTTTCAACGTGGTTGGAACTACGAGGAAACTGCTTCGAAGCACCTTAAAAATTGTTTCAACGTGGTTTGAACTATCAGGAAACTGCTTCGAAGCACCTTAAAAGTTGTTTCAACGTGGTTGGAACTACGAGGAAACTGCTTCGAAGCACCTTAAAAGTTGTTTCAACGTGGTTGGAACTACGAGGAAACTGCTTCGAAGCACCTTAAAAGTTGTTTCAACGTGGTTGGAACTGCGAGGAAACTGCCTCGAAGCACCTTAAAAGTTGTTTCAACGTGGTAAGAAGTACGAGGAAAGTGCTTCGAAGCACCTTAAAAGTTGTTTCAACGTGGTTGGAACTACGAAGAAACTGCTTCGAAGCACCTTAAAAGTTGTTCCAACGTGGTTGGAACTACGAGGAAACTGCTTCGAAGCACCTTAAAAATTGTTTCAACGTGGTTTGAACTATCAGGAAACTGCTTCGAAGCACCTTAAAAGTTGTTTCAACGTGGTTGGAAGTACGAGGAAAGTGCTTCGAAGCACCTTAAAAGTTGTTTCAACGTGGTTGGAACTATGAGGAAACTGCTTCGAAGCACCTTAAAAGTTGTTTCAACGTGGTTGGAACTACGAGCAAACTGCTTCGAAGCACCTTAAAAGTTGTTTCAACGTGGTTGGAACTACGAGAAAACTGCTTCGAAGCACCTTAAAAGTTGTTTCAACGTGGTTGGAACTACGAAGAAACTGCTTCGAAGCACCTTAAAAGTTGTTTCAACGTGGTTGGAACTACGAAGAAACTGCTTCGAAGCACCTTAAAAGTTGTTTCAACGTGGTTGGAACTACGAGAAAACTGCTTCGAAGCACCTTAAAAGTTGTTTCAACGTGGTTGGAACTACGAGGAAACTGCTTCGAAGCACCTTAAAAGTTGTTTCAACGTGGTTGGAACTACGAAGAAACTGCTTCGAAGCACCTTAAAAGTTGTTTCAACGTGGTTGGAACTACGAGGAAACTGCTTCGAAGCACCTTAAAAGTTGTTTCAACGTGGTTGGAACTACGAGGAAACTGCTTCGAAGCACCTTAAAAATTGTTTCAACGTGGTTTGAACTATCAGGAAACTGCTTCGAAGCACCTTAAAAGTTGTTTCAACGTGGTTGGAAGTACGAGGAAACTGCTTCGAAGCACCTTATAAGTTGTTTCAACGTGGTTGGAACTACGAGAAAACTGCTTCGAAGCACCTTAAAAGTTGTTTCAACGTGGTTGGAACTACGAAGAAACTGCTTCGAAGCACCTTAAAAGTTGTTTCAACGTGGTTGGAACTACGAAGAAACTGCTTCGAAGCACCTTAAAAGTTGTTTCAACGTGGTTGGAACTACGAAGAAACTGCTTCGAAGCACCTTAAAAGTTGTTTCAACGTGGTTGGAACTACGAGAAAACTGCTTCGAAGCACCTTAAAAGTTGTTTCAACGTGGTTGGAACTACGAGAAAACTGCTTCGAAGCACCTTAAAAGTTGTTTCAACGTGGTTGGAACTACGAAGAAACTGCTTCGAAGCACCTTAAAAGTTGTTTCAACGTGGTTGGAACTACGAAGAAACTGCTTCGAAGCACCTTAAAAGTTGTTTCAACGTGGTTGGAACTACGAAGAAACTGCTTCGAAGCACCTTAAAAGTTGTTTCAACGTGGTTGGAACTACGAAGAAACTGCTTCGAAGCACCTTAAAAGTTGTTTCAACGTGGTTTGAACTATGAGGAAACTGCTTCGAAGCACCTTAAAAGTTGTTTCAACGTGGTTGGAACTACGAAGAAACTGCTTCGAAGCACCTTAAAAGTTGTTTCAACGTGGTTGGAACTACGAAGAAACTGCTTCGAAGCACCTTAAAAGTTGTTTCAACGTGGTTGGAACTACGAGCAAACTGCTTCGAAGCACCTTAAAAGTTGTTTCAACGTGGTTGGAACTACGAGAAAACTGCTTCGAAGCACCTTAAAAGTTGTTTCAACGTGGTTGGAACTACGAAGAAACTGCTTCGAAGCACCTTAAAAGTTGTTTCAACGTGGTTGGAACTACGAGAAAACTGCTTCGAAGCACCTTAAAAGTTGTTTCAACGTGGTTGGAACTACGAAGAAACTGCTTCGAAGCACCTTAAAAGTTGTTTCAACGTGGTTGGAACTACGAAGAAACTGCTTCGAAGCACCTTAAAAGTTGTTTCAACGTGGTTTGAACTATGAGGAAACTGCTTCGAAGCACCTTAAAAGTTGTTTCAACGTGGTTGGAACTACGAGCAAACTGCTTCGAAGCACCTTAAAAGTTGTTTCAACGTGGTTGGAACTACGAGAAAACTGCTTCGAAGTACCTTAAAAGTTGTTTCAACGTGGTTGGAACTACGAAGAAACTGCTTCGAAGCACCTTAAAAGTTGTTTCAACGTGGTTGGAACTACGAAGAAACTGCTTCGAAGCACCTTAAAAGTTGTTTCAACGTGGTTGGAACTACGAGAAAACTGCTTCGAAGCACCTTAAAAGTTGTTTCAACGTGGTTGGAACTACGAGGAAAGTGCTTCGAAGCACCTTAAAAGTTGTTTCAACGTGGTTGGAACTGCGAGGAAACTGCTTCGAAGCACCTTAAAAGTTGTTTCAACGTGGTTGGAACTACGAGGAAACTGCTTCGAAGCACCTTAAAAGTTGTTTCAACGTGGTTGGAACTACGAGGAAACTGCTTCGAAGCACCTTAAAAATTGTTTCAACGTGGTTTGAACTATCAGGAAACTGCTTCGAAGCACCTTAAAAGTTGTTTCAACGTGGTTGGAAGTACGAGGAAAGTGCTTCGAAGCACCTTAAAAGTTGTTTCAACGTGGTTGGAACTACGAAGAAACTGCTTCGAAGCACCTTAAAAGTTGTTTCAACGTGGTTGGAACTACGAAGAAACTGCTTCGAAGCACCTTAAAAGTTGTTTCAACGTGGTTGGAACTACGAAGAAACTGCTTCGAAGCACCTTAAAAGTTGTTTCAACGTGGTTGGAACTGCGAGGAAACTGCTTCGAAGCACCTTAAAAGTTGTTTCAACGTGGTTGGAACTACGAGGAAACTGCTTCGAAGCACCTTAAAAGTTGTTTCAACGTGGTTGGAACTACGAGGAAACTGCTTCGAAGCACCTTAAAAGTTGTTTCAACGTGGTTGGAACTATGAGGAAACTGCTTCGAAGCACCTTATAAGTTGTTTCAACGTGGTTGGAACTACGAGAAAACTGCTTCGAAGCACCTTAAAAGTTGTTTCAACGTGGTTGGAACTATGAGGAAACTGCTTCGAAGCACCTTAAAAGTTGTTTCAACGTGGTTGGAACTACGAGCAAACTGCTTCGAAGCACCTTAAAAGTTGTTTCAACGTGGTTGGAACTACGAAGAAACTGCTTCGAAGCACCTTAAAAGTTGTTTCAACGTGGTTGGAACTACGAGGAAACTGCTTCGAAGCACCTTAAAAATTGTTTCAACGTGGTTGGAACTATGAGGAAACTGCTTCGAAGCACCTTAAAAGTTATTTCAACGTGGTTGGAACTACGAGGAAACTGCTTCGAAGCACCTTAAAAGTTGTTTCAACGTGGTTGGAACTACGAGGAAACTGCTTCGAAGCACCTTAAAAGTTGATTCAACGTGGTTGGAACTACGAGGAAACTGCTTCGAAGCACCTTAAAAGTTATTTCAACGTGGTTGGAACTACGAGGAAACTGCTTCGAAGCACCTTAAAAGTTATTTCAACGTGGTTGGAACTACGAGGAAACTGCTTCGAAGCACCTTAAAAGTTGTTTCAACGTGGTTGGAACTATGAGGAAACTGCTTCGAAGCACCTTAAAAGTTGTTTCAACGTGGTTGGAACTACGAGGAAACTGCTTCGAAGCACCTTAAAAGTTGTTTCAACGTGGTTGGAACTACGAGCAAACTGCTTCGAAGCACCTTAAAAGTTGTTTCAACGTGGTTGGAACTACGAGGAAACTGCTTCGAAGCACCTTAAAAGTTGTTTCAACGTGGTTGGAACTACGAGGAAACTGCTTCGAAGCACCTTAAAAGTTGTTTCAACGTGGTTGGAACTACGAGGAAACTGCTTCGAAGCACCTTAAAAGTTATTTCAACGTGGTTGGAACTATGAGGAAACTGCTTCGAAGCACCTTAAAAGTTGTTTCAACGTGGTTGGAAGTACGAGGAAATTGCTTCGAAGCACCTTAAAAGTTGTTTCAACGTGGTTGGAACTACGAGCAAACTGCTTCGAAGCACCTTAAAAGTTGTTTCAACGTGGTTGGAACTACGAGGAAACTGCTTCGAAGCACCTTAAAAGTTGTTTCAACGTGGTTGGAACTACGAGAAAACTGCTTCGAAGCACCTTAAAAGTTGTTTCAACGTGGTTGGAACTATGAGGAAACTGCTTCGAAGCACCTTAAAAGTTGTTTCAACGTGGTTGGAACTACGAGCAAACTGCTTCGAAGCACCTTAAAAGTTGTTTCAACGTGGTTGGAACTACGAAGAAACTGCTTCGAAGCACCTTAAAAGTTGTTTCAACGTGGTTGGAACTACGAGGAAATTGCTTCGAAGCACCTTAAAAGTTGTTTCAACGTGGTTGGAACTACGAGCAAACTGCTTCGAAGCACCTTAAAAGTTGTTTCAACGTGGTTGGAACTGCGAGGAAACTGCTTCGAAGCACCTTAAAAGTTGTTTCAACGTGGTTGGAACTACGAGGAAACTGCTTCGAAGCACCTTAAAAGTTGATTCAACGTGGTTGGAACTACGAGGAAACTGCTTCGAAGCACCTTAAAAGTTATTTCAACGTGGTTGGAACTACGAGGAAACTGCTTCGAAGCACCTTAAAAGTTGTTTCAACGTGGTTGGAACTACGAGGAAACTGCTTCGAAGCACCTTAAAAGTTGTTTCAACGTGGTTGGAACTATGAGGAAACTGCTTCGAAGCACCTTAAAAGTTGTTTCAACGTGGTTGGAACTACGAGGAAACTGCTTCGAAGCACCTTAAAAGTTGTTTCAACGTGGTTGGAACTACGAGCAAACTGCTTCGAAGCACCTTAAAAGTTGTTTCAACGTGGTTGGAACTACGAGGAAACTGCTTCGAAGCACCTTAAAAGTTGTTTCAACGTGGTTGGAACTACGAGGAAACTGCTTCGAAGCACCTTAAAAGTTGTTTCAACGTGGTTGGAACTACGAGGAAACTGCTTCGAAGCACCTTAAAAGTTATTTCAACGTGGTTGGAACTACGAGGAAACTGCTTCGAAGCACCTTAAAAGTTATTTCAACGTGGTTGGAACTACGAGGAAACTGCTTCGAAGCACCTTAAAAGTTGTTTCAATGTGTTTGGAACTACGAGGAAACTGCTTCGAAGCACCTTAAAAGTTATTTCAACGTGGTTGGAACTACGAGGAAACTGCTTCGAAGCACCTTAAAAGTTGTTTCAACGTGGTTGGAACTACGAGGAAACTGCTTCGAAGCACCTTAAAAGTTGTTTCATCGTGGTTGGAACTACGGGGAAACTGCTTCGAAGCACCTTAAAAGTTGTTTCAACGTGGTTGGAACTACGAGGAAACTGCTTCGAAGCACCTTAAAAGTTATTTCAACGTGGTTGGAACTACGGGGAAACTGCTTCGAAGCACCTTAAAAGTTATTTCAACGTGGTTGGAACTACGAGGAAACTGCTTCGAAGCACCTTAAAAGTTATTTCAACGTGGTTGGAACTACGAGGAAACTGCTTCGAAGCACCTTAAAAGTTATTTCAACGTGGTTGGAACTACGAGGAAACTGCTTCGAAGCACCTTAAAAGTTATTTCAACGTGGTTGGAACTACGAGGAAACTGCTTCGAAGCACCTTAAAAGTTGTTTCAATGTGTTTGGAACTACGAGGAAACTGCTTCGAAGCACCTTAAAAGTTATTTCAACGTGGTTGGAACTACGAGGAAACTGCTTCGAAGCACCTTAAAAGTTATTTCAACGTGGTTGGAACTACGAGGAAACTGCTTCGAAGCACCTAAAAAGTTGTTTCATCGTGGTTGGAACTACGGGGAAACTGCTTCGAAGCACCTTAAAAGTTGTTTCAACGTGGTTGGAACTACGAGGAAACTGCTTCGAAGCACCTTAAAAGTTATTTCAACGTGGTTGGAACTACGAGGAAACTGCTTCGAAGCACCTTAAAAGTTATTTCAACGTGGTTGGAACTACGAGGAAACTGCTTCGAAGCACCTTAAAAGTTGATTCAACGTGGTTGGAACTACGAAGAAACTGCTTCGAAGCACCTTAAAAGTTGTTTCAACGTGGTTGGAACAACGAGAAAACTGCTTCGAAGCACCTTAAAAGTTGTTTCAACGTGGTTGGAACTACGAGGAAACTGCTTCGAAGCACCTTAAAAGTTGTTTCAACGTGGTTGGAACTACGAGGAAACTGCTTCGAAGCACCTTAAAAGTTATTTCAACGTGGTTGGAACTACGAGGAAACTGCTTCGAAGCACCTTAAAAGTTGTTTCAACGTGGTTGGAACTACGAGGAAACTGCTTCGAAGCACCTTAAAAGTTGATTCAACGTGGTTGGAACTACGAGGAAACTGCTTCGAAGCACCTTAAAAGTTATTTCAACGTGGTTGGAACTACGAGGAAACTGCTTCGAAGCACCTTAAAAGTTATTTCAACGTGGTTGGAACTACGAGGAAACTGCTTCGAAGCACCTTAAAAGTTGTTTCAATGTGTTTGGAACTACGAGGAAACTGCTTCGAAGCACCTTAAAAGTTATTTCAACGTGGTTGGAACTACGAGGAAACTGCTTCGAAGCACCTTAAAAGTTCTTTCAACGTGGTTGGAACTACGAGGAAACTGCTTCGAAGCACCTAAAAAGTTGTTTCATCGTGGTTGGAACTACGGGGAAACTGCTTCGAAGCACCTTATAAGTTGTTTCAACGTGGTTGGAACTACGAGAAAACTGCTTCGAAGCACCTTAAAAGTTGTTTCAACGTGGTTGGAACTATGAGGAAACTGCTTCGAAGCACCTTAAAAGTTGTTTCAACGTGGTTGGAACTACGAGCAAACTGCTTCGAAGCACCTTAAAAGTTGTTTCAACGTGGTTGGAACTACGAAGAAACTGCTTCGAAGCACCTTAAAAGTTGTTTCAACGTGGTTGGAACTATGAGGAAACTGCTTCGAAGCACCTTATAAGTTGTTTCAACGTGGTTGGAACTACGAGAAAACTGCTTCGAAGCACCTTAAAAGTTGTTTCAACGTGGTTGGAACTACGAAGAAACTGCTTCGAAGCACCTTAAAAGTTGTTTCAACGTGGTTGGAACAACGAGAAAACTGCTTCGAAGCACCTTAAAAGTTGTTTCAACGTGGTTGGAACTACGAGGAAACTGCTTCGAAGCACCTTAAAAGTTGTTTCAACGTGGTTGGAACTACGAAGAAACTGCTTCGAAGCACCTTAAAAGTTGTTTCAACGTGGTTGGAACTACGAGCAAACTGCTTCGAAGCACCTTAAAAGTTGTTTCAACGTGGTTGGAACTACGAGGAAACTGCTTCGAAGCACCTTAAAAGTTGTTTCAACGTGGTTGGAACTACGAGGAAACTGCTTCGAAGCACCTTAAAAGTTGTTTCAACGTGGTTGGAACTACGAGGAAACTGCTTCGAAGCACCTTAAAAGTTATTTCAACGTGGTTGGAACTACGAGGAAACTGCTTCGAAGCACCTTAAAAGTTGTTTCAACGTGGTTGGAACTACGAGGAAACTGCTTCGAAGCACCTTAAAAGTTGATTCAACGTGGTTGGAACTACGAGGAAACTGCTTCGAAGCACCTTAAAAGTTATTTCAACGTGGTTGGAACTACGAGGAAACTGCTTCGAAGCACCTTAAAAGTTATTTCAACGTGGTTGGAACTACGAGGAAACTGCTTCGAAGCACCTTAAAAGTTGTTTCAATGTGTTTGGAACTACGAGGAAACTGCTTCGAAGCACCTTAAAAGTTATTTCAACGTGGTTGGAACTACGAGGAAACTGCTTCGAAGCACCTAAAAAGTTGTTTCATCGTGGTTGGAACTACGGGGAAACTGCTTCGAAGCACCTTAAAAGTTGTTTCAACGTGGTTGGAACTACGAGGAAACTGCTTCGAAGCACCTTAAAAGTTATTTCAACGTGGTTGGAACTACGAGGAAACTGCTTCGAAGCACCTTAAAAGTTATTTCAACGTGGTTGGAACTACGAGGAAACTGCTTCGAAGCACCTTAAAAGTTGTTTCAACGTGGTAGGAACTACGAGGAAACTGCTTCGAAGCACCTTAAAAGTTGTTTCAACGTGGTTGGAACTACGAGGAAACTGCTTCGAAGCACAGTCAAGACAACGCCAGCGTATACATTGTAGACAACGCCATCGCATACATTGTGGACATCGCCAGAGCATACATTGTGAGTCAACATTCGATCATCGAGACGCGGCCCCCGGACCACAACATTATGCTGAGTTGCAGCTTCCCATAGCAACGCGGACCGCCCGCATTATGCTGAGTTGCAGATTCCCGCAGCGACGCGGACCACCTAGAATCAGAAGACCGTGAACCAACGATCCAGATCGCGAACCGATCATCAGTTGGTATCCAGCATCCGAACACGATAGTTGGGTATTAACCCGCACATATGTTGTAGGAAATAAAGTTTAAGTTTTTTAAAAACTCAAACACCCGCAGCAGTGCGTTAACTGGCGCCCGAATAGGGACCGCGCTATGTGAAATTAAGTACAAGTGAAAGTGAAAGTAACCACGCTAGAGTGATAGTTACCACCGAATCCCAAACTTAAAAAGACTTTCCTGATCGCCGAGTGCAGCCGTGTAAAAAGGATCCCGAGTCACCTGTGCAGTTAGCAGCTCACACAGGACAAAAAGGAGCCATCCATTACACCGAGAAGGAAGTCATTCACAGCCGGTTTTCCAGAAACTAAACTACGCCCGCTAGAGGAGCAGTAAAACACAACGCCCGTCAGAGGAGCATCATAAATCATAAAACCATCGCCCGATACAGGATGCGTATGGTACTGTAAGTAACAAAAAAAAACAGTAAGTAAAAATTGTGAAACAAACACAAAATTGTGAAACAAAAATCAAGTGATTACAAAAACGCGATTAACAAATATTAAGTAAAATTACCTAGTGAAGTGAAAAACGTGTTAAAACAAACAAAAAATCCTGGAGGATCTTATAAATTCATTACAATCTTTTTCCTTCAAAATGTCGAGACCAGACCTTGACCAAATTATTAACCGCATTGCCGCACTCGAAGCGTGCAATGTCGCCCCCGCTCAGATCGATTATTCCGATCCACCGCTTTACTTTACAAAGCCAGATGGAACAAGTGTAAATCCCGAAAGATTCACACACCCCGAAGCCTCAAGAGCTTTAATCGAAATGTACAACAAAAAAGCAATCGATGCTTTCATGAGAGGACTAGATGGAGACGTTTATAAATTCATTAGAAATTATGAACCGACATCCCTTGCAGGAGCGTACAGCTACTGCATTTCATTTCAAAATATTGAGTGTAGAAAAATGCTAACCAAACCAAGGCCATATATCCCACCAACGGCACCAAGGAATATGATTCCCTTACCGCCAACAACGCCCATAAGATATACAAATCCACATCCGCCACCAAGGCCTTACCATCCCAAACCGTTCACGGGAAACAGAAATTTTAATAATTTCGCCCAAAAGAACAACCAACACTACCAACAAAAACCATTTAACAATTTTCAACGTCAACCGCCACCAGAGCCTATGGAAGTTGACCATTCCATCAGAACACAACAAGTGAACTATGGAAACCGCCCTAACTCAAACAACGTTCGACCCCCAAAACGTCCCAGGGTCAATAATATCCAAACACAGCCAGGACACTCAAATACGGTGAATCACATAACGGATGCCAATCCGCCACAACAATTCGAAAACGGTAACCCCGCGAACAACACAATAGATAACAACACATTACAATCGTTCGAGAGATACCTCCGAACCATTGAAAAACAAGAAGGATGCAACTTCAGTGACACTGTCGAAGTCGCAGAACTTAATTTTTTAGACTAAACTCGGCGTTGCCTTACTTTCTTTCTTATGGTAACGCCTCGGAGCCACTAAAAATGCTCATTGATACCGGTTCTAATAAAAACTATATCCACCCGAAACATGCTAAAATTTCCCACAAAATTGATAAACCATTTTATGTATCTTCAGTAGCAGGAGACATAAAAATCGAAGCTTATTCACAAGCTCGACTATTCAAACCATTTTCAGATAAAATGTTAAAATTTTATCATCTTGAAAACTTGAAATCATTCGATGCCATAATAGGGCACGATTCACTGAAAGAAATCAAAGCAGTTATTGATACAGCCAATGATGAATTAATCATTGACGGCACAAATGTAATACCCCTACAACAATATGAACTACAGGAAGTAAATAAAATAAACATCCGCGATAGTCATCTTAACCAAAACGAAAAAATACAGCTACATAACCTATTACAGGAATATCAGGATCTTTTCCAACCACCTGATTCTAAATTACCTTTTACCTCACAAGTAAAAGCTACCATAAGGACAAAAAATGAATCGCCAATCTACAGTAAAACTTATCCTTATCCCCAAGCACTTAAAGGTGAAGTTAACAGGCAAATTGAAAAACTACTAAATGATGGAATTATTAGACCTTCAAAATCCCCATACAATGCACCAGTGTGGATTGTTCCAAAAAAACTGGACGCTGCCAATGAAAAAAAATATAGACTTGTCATAGACTACAGAAAATTAAATACTCAAACAATAAGTGATAAATATCCTATTCCGGATCAATCTACTGTTCTAGCCAATTTAGGCTCAAATAAATTTTTCACTACCCTTGATTTAGCATCAGGATTACATCAAGTACCCATGTCGGAGAACGACATCGAAAAAACTGCATTTTCGATAAACAATGGAAAATATGAATTCGTACGCATGCCCTTTGGATTAAAAAATGCACCTTCCATATTCCAACGCGTCATGGACGACACTTTGAGAGAACATATAGGAAAAATATGTCACGTTTACATCGATGACATTATCATATTTAGTGAAACAGTTGAAGAACATCTGCAAAACTTGAAAATTGTCTTAGACACATTGCGAGCCGCAAATTTCAAAATACAGCCAGACAAATCCGAATTCTTAAAAACAGAAGTAGAATTCCTCGGATTCATTGTCTCAAGTGAAGGACTTAAGCCAAACATAAAAAAAGTTGAAGCCATAAAAAAATTCCCAGAACCACAGAACCTTAAAGAACTGAGAAGATTTTTAGGACTGTCAGGTTATTACCGCAGGTTTATTAAAAACTATGCACACTTAGCAAAACCCATCACAAAACTCCTAAGAGGGGAGGATGGCCATCGCCAAATTTCAAAAAACGAATCAAAAAATGTTCCAATTAAATTTGATCAAAATGCAAAGAACGCATTCCAAACCTTGAAAGACATAATATCTTCTAATGATGTTTTAGTTTTTCCAGATTTCCAGAAGCCATTTGAACTGACAACAGATGCATCAGATAAAGCACTAGGAGCTGTGCTTTCACAAAAATGCCACGACGGAGATAGACCAATAACCTTCATTTCCCGAACTCTTTCCCAAACTGAGGAAAATTATGCAACAAACGAAAAGGAGATGCTTGCCATCGTGTGGGCACTACATACACTGAGAAATTTCATATACGGAGCAAAAATTAATATCCATACTGATCATCAACCACTAACATTTGCTTTATCACCGCAGAACAACAACGCAAAGCTGAAAAGATGGAAATCATTCATAGAGGAACATGATTACCAGTTATGCTACAAACCAGGAAGATCGAACGTCGTAGCCGACGCCCTTTCCAGAATACAAATTAACTCACTAACACCAACCCAGCACTCAGCTGATGAAGACGATAATTCATATATCCCTTCAACAGAAGCACCTATTAATGTTTTCCGCAACCAACTAATATTTAAAATCGGAACTAATTCCTCTTCCGAACTAATAAGCCCTTTCCCGAAATTTAAAAGGCATATTTTCATCGAACCAAATTTTACTACTGATTTTATCAAAGATAAATTCAAAAAAGTTATTAATCCAAACGTAATTAATGGAATTCATACAGATGAACAAACAATGGGAATTATCCAAGAAGTTTATAAAAACCTTTACAATCCAAAAACAGTTAAAGCTAGATTTTCTCAAATACAAGTTGAAGATCTTTGCGACGTAGAAAAACAAATCGAAGAGATTAAAAATATCCATAATTTTGCACACAGAAACGCTAAGGAAAATTCATTGCAATTCATAAAAAAATTCTACTTCCCCGGAATGAGAAAAAGTATTCAAAATATTGTTAAAAATTGTGAGATATGCAAAACCGAAAAATACGATAGAAAACCACAAGTATTTATACCAGTAAAAACACCAATACCGACATATCCAGGAGAGTTAATTCATATTGATATATTTGCATACAACGCAAACTTGTTATTTATCACGTCAATCGATAAATTTTCAAAGTACGTTAAAATTCGACCGATAAAATCGAAATCAATCGCTGACATAAAGGAAGTATTACTACAACTTTTATATGACTGGGACTTGCCAGCCCAAATTGTTATAGACAACGAATGTACTTTTGTATCGAATGTAATCGAACAATCAATACTAAATCTAGGAGTCAAAATCTTCAAAACTCCAGTTAATCGTTCAGAAACGAATGGTCAAGTAGAGAGATGCCATTCGACTATCAGAGAAATAGCAAGATGTACGAAAAAACTCAATCCAGAAATGAGTATCATAACATTAGTGCAACAAGCCGTTTATAAATATAATCATACTATTCACTCATTTATAAAGGATACACCAAGAAATGTGTACGTAGGAGAACGATCAGATGATCCACAAGAAAGAGCAAGAATAAGAGAAGCTACAAATGAAAGAATACTCGAAATATTCAAAAAGAATGATGAAAAAATCAAAGATGAAAAATATAAAGACTATGAAGAAAGCGAATATGTATATGAAAGGAAGAAAACAAATAATAAACGCGAAAGTCGTTTCAACATAATAAAAGTAAAGGAGAATTATCCAACTTATATAATCGATTCAAATAATCGAAAAATTCATAAAATGAATCTAAGGAAATAAGGAAGAAATATTAATACACTCTTTGAAATTCTTTTAACTATCGTTACATAGTGATTACAACCCTGTTGATCAAGCTTATTGTAGCAGATATAAGCATATATGATCTAAGTAATAATCCCTTAGCTATAATACCAATAAGTAAAGCTAAAATTCAAATCGGATATGTAAGGACGATACATCCAATCGATTTATCAAACATAGAAGAAGCAGTAGAAAAAACGTTAGAAGAAATTCCAAATGGAATCTATACGGCATCAATTGAAAGTTTGATTAATATAAAAGCTAGAACGCTACAGGAAACCTTTAGAAAGATTAGACCGTTTACAAACAGAGAAAAACGATGGGACACGATCGGAAAGGTTTGGAAATGGATCGCAGGAAATCCAGACGCCGACGACCTACATATTATTAACTCAACGATAAACTCCCTAATTGCTGAAAACAACAAACTAGTAGTTATCAACCAAGGTTTAAATGAACGACTCCAACAAATAACAGAAGTCGCCAACACGGTTATCAACATTGAAAATCAACGATACGAAACGCACCAGACAGAGATTCGTCAACTGATCCTGTTATCAAACATGAACATGCTACAAGAAAAATTAGAAGTAATTGAAGATGCCATCATACTCGCGAAACACGGGATTCCAAGCAGCCAGCTACTATCCCTAGATGATCTAAACTCTATAGCCCAATTCCTAGAGAGTAACAACATTACTTACCGTACTCCAGAGGAATTGCTAGGGCAATCAACTGCGCAAGTTGCTGTAAACCAAACGCATATTATCTACATACTAAAGTTCCCCAAAGTAACCACACAAATGTACGAATACGAATACATTGACTCCATAATCCAGCACGAGAGACGGATTATCGTAAAACAAAATTTCATAATACGAAATCGAACGCATGTATTCGAAATTACGGAAAGATGCCAAGAGCAGGAAGATTTCTACATATGCCAACAAGTAAATCTGCAACAACCCACCAAATGCATAGAAAAACTCGTGAAACGAGAAGACGCTGAATGTCAATACGAAAAAATTTACTCGAAAGGATTGGTGAAACGCATTAATGACGCCAATATTCTCATTAATGATGCAATCGCAGAAATATCGTCAAATTGCAGTAATGCAAACCAAGTATTGAACGGGTCATACTTGATACAATTTGAAAATTGCAACATAATCATCAACGGAGAAATTTATTCAAACAACGAAGCCATCATTCCCGAAAAACCATACCACTCGACAGCGGGAATAAAAGTCAACATAAGCGAAATTGAAGACAGACCACCGATAGAATATCTAAACAATCTTACGTTGCAACATCGAGAAACGCTACAAAGTATAAATCTACAAAACAATTCCATCAAATGGAAAATTCATGCATTCGGAGGAACTTTCATGTTACTATTCATATGCGCAACCGTAATCTGCTTATTTGTCAATCGAAAGAGAATGGTAAAAGTAAACATAAACCAAGAACCGCAACGCGGAGAAACATTCGTAAGCAGACCAACATCATTCCACGCAGCAACAAGACTTTGAGGACAAAGTCATTTAAGAAGGGAGGAGTCAAGACAACGCCAGCGTATACATTGTGGACAACGCCATCGCATACATTGTGGACATCGCCAGAGCATACATTGTGAGTCAACATTCGATCATCGCGACGCGGCCCCCGGACCACAACATTATGCTGAGTTGCAGCTTCCCATAGCAACGCGGACCGCCCGCATTATGCTGAGTTGCAGATTCCCGCAGCGACGCGGACCACCTAGAATCAGAAGACCGTGAACCAACGATCCAGATCGCGAACCGATCATCAGTTGGTATCCAGCATCCGAACACGATAGTTGGGTATTAACCCGCACATATGTTGTAGGAAATAAAGTTTAAGTTTTTTTAAAACTCAAACACCCGCAGCAGTGCGTTAACTGTTTTTTTTTCAGTTTTTAGTTAAAGAGAGAAAAAAGTAATCCGGAGCATGTTGGATGGTGCTTAATTTTGCTAAGAAGAACGTAAAAAGTAGTCTGAAGCATCGGAGAAGGTGCTTAATTTTGCTGGGAAGAACGTAAAAAGTAGCCCGGAGCATTGTAGATGGTGCTTACCTTTGCTTGGAAGAACGAAAAACGAGGACTAGCGCATGTGGAATTAGGCTTAGTTTTTTTTCAGTTTTTAGTTAAAGAGAGAAAAACGTAATCCGGAGCATGTTTCGTGGTGCTTAATTTTGCTAAGAAGAACGTAAAAAGTAGTTTGAAGCATTGGAGAAGGTGCTTAATTTTGCTGGGAAGAACGTTAAAAGTAGCCCGGAGCATTGTAGATGGTGCTTACCTTTGCTTGGAAGAACGAAAAACGAGGACTGAAGCATGTGGAGTTAGGCTTAGTTTTTTTTTCAGTTTTTAGTTAAAGAGAGAAAAACGTAATCCGGAGCATGTTTCGTGGTGCTTAATTTTGCTAAGAAGAACGTAAAAAGTAGTTTGAAGCATTGGAGAAGGTGCTTAATTTTGCTGGGAAATACGTAAAAAGTAGCCCGGAGCATTGTAGATGGTGCTTACCTTTGCTTGGAAGAACGAAAAACGAGGACTAGCGCATGTGGAATTAGGCTTAGTTTTTTTTTCAGTTTTTAGTTAAAGAGAGAAAAACGTAATCCGGAGCAAGTTGGATGGTGCTTAATTTTGCTAAGAAGAACGTAAAAAGAAGTCTGAAGCATTGGAGAAGGTGCTTAATTTTGCTGGGAAGAACGTAAAAAGTAGCCCGGAGCAGTGTAGATGGTGCTTAACTTTGCTTGGAAGAACGAAAAACGAGGACTAGCGCATGTGGAATTAGGCATAGTTTTTTTTCAGTTTTTAGTTAAAGAGAGAAAAAAGTAATCCGGAGCATGTTGGATGGTGCTTAATTTTGCTAAGAAGAACGTAAAAAGTAGTCTGAAGCATTGGAGAAGGTGCTTAATTTTGCTGGGAAGAACGTTAAAAGTAGCCCGGAGCATTGTAGATGGTGCTTACCTTTGCTTGGAAGAACGAAAAACGAGGACTAGCGCATGTGGAATTAGGCATAGTTTTTTTTCAGTTTTTAGTTAAAGAGAGAAAAAAGTAATCCGGAGCATGTTGGATGGTGCTTAATTTTGCTAAGAAGAACGTAAAAAGTAGTCTGAAGCATTGGAGGAGGTGCTTTATTTTGCTGGGAACAACGTTAGAAGTAGCCCGGAGCATTGTAGATGGTGCTTACCTTTGCTTGGAAGAACGAAAAACGAGGACTGAAGCATGTGGAGTTAGGCTTAGTTTTTTTTTCAGTTTTTAGTTAAAGAGAGAAAAACGTAATCCGGAGCATGTTGGATGGTGCTTAATTTTGCTAAGAAGAACGTAAAAAGTAGTCTGAAGCATTGGAGAAGGTGCTTAATTTTGCTGGGAAGAACGTAAAAAGTAGCCCGGAGCAGTGTAGATGGTGCTTAACTTTGCTTGGAAGAACGAAAAACGAGGACTAGCGCATGTGGAATTAGGCATAGTTTTTTTTCAGTTTTTAGTTAAAGAGAGAAAAAAGTAATCCGGAGCATGTTTGATGGTGCTTAATTTTGCTAAGAAGAACGTAAAAAGTAGTCTGAAGCATTGGAGAAGGTGCTTAATTTTGCTGGGAAGAACGTAAAAAGTAGCCCGGAGCATTGTAGATGGTGCTTACCTTTGCTTGGAAGAACGAAAAACGAGGACTAGCGCATGTGGAATTAGGCTTAGTTTTTTTTCAGTTTTTAGTTAAAGAGAGGAAAACGTAATCCGGAGCATGTTTCGTGGTGCTTAATTTTGCTTAGAAGAACGTAAAAAGTAGTTTGAAGCATTGGAGAAGGTGCTTAATTTTGCTGGGAAATACGTAAAAAGTAGCCCGGAGCTTTGTAGATGGTGCTTACCTTTGCTTGGAAGAACGAAAAACGAGGACTAGCGCATGTGGAATTAGGCTTAGTTTTTTTTCAGTTTTTAGTTAAAGAGAGAAAAAAGTAATCCGGAGCATGTTGGATGGTGCTTAATTTTGCTAAGAAGAACGTAAAAAGTAGTCTGAAGCATCGGAGAAGGTGCTTAATTTTGCTGGGAAGAACGTAAAAAGTAGCCCGGAGCATTGTAGATGGTGCTTACCTTTGCTTGGAAGAACGAAAAACGAGGACTAGCGCATGTGGAATTAGGCTTAGTTTTTTTTTCAGTTTTTAGTTAAAGAGAGAAAAAAGTAATCCGGAGCATGTTGGATGGTGCTTAATTTTGCTAAGAAGAACGTAAAAAGTAGTCTGAAGCATCGGAGAAGGTGCTTAATTTTGCTGGGAAGAACGTAAAAAGTAGCCCGGAGCATTGTAGATGGTGCTTACCTTTGCTTGGAAGAACGAAAAACGAGGACTAGCGCATGTGGAATTAGGCTTAGTTTTTTTTCAGTTTTTAGTTAAAGAGAGAAAAACGTAATCCGGAGCATGTTTCGTGGTGCTTAATTTTGCTAAGAAGAACTTAAAAAGTAGTCTGAAGCATTGGAGAAGGTGCTTAATTTTGCTGGGAAGAACGTTAAAAGTAGCCCGGAGCATTGCAGATGGTGCTTACCTTTGCTTGGAAGAACGAAAAACGAGGACTAGCGCATGTGGAATTAGGCTTAGTTTTTTTTCAGTTTTTAGTTAAAGAGAGAAAAACGTAATCCGGAGCAAGTTGGATGGTGCTTAATTTTGCTAAGAAGAACGTAAAAAGTAGTTTGAAGCATTGGAGAAGGTGCTTAATTTTGCTGGGAAATACGTAAAAAGTAGCCCGGAGCATTGTAGATGGTGCTTAACTTTGCTTGGAAGAACGAAAAACGAGGACTAGCGCATGTGGAATTAGGCTTAGTTCTTTTTCAGTTTTTAGTTAAAGAGAGAAAAACGTAATCCGGAGCATGTTGGATGGTGCTTAATTTTGCTAAGAAGAACGTAAAAAGAAGTCTGAAGCATTGGAGAAGGTGCTTAATTTTGCTGGGAAGAACGTAAAAAGTAGCCCGGAGCAGTGTAGATGGTGCTTAACTTTGCTTGGAAGAACGAAAAACGAGGACTAGCGCATGTGGAATTAGGCTTAGTTTTTTTTTCAGTTTTTAATTAAAGAGAGAAAAACGTAATCCGGAGCATGTTGGATGGTGCTTAATTTTGCTAAGAAGAACGTAAAAAGTAGTCTGAAGCATTGGAGAAGGTGCTTAATTTTGCTGGGAAGAACGTAAAAAGTAGCCCGGAGCATTGTAGATGGTGCTTACCTTTGCTTGGAAGAACGAAAAACGAGGACTGAAGCATGTGGAGTTAGGCTTAGTTTTTTTTCAGTTTTTAGTTAAAGAGAGAAAAACGTAATCCGGAGCATGTTGGATGGTGCTTAATTTTGCTAAGAAGAACGTAAAAAGTAGTCTGAAGCATTGGAGAAGGTGCTTAGTTTTGCTGGGAAGAACGTAAAAAGTAGCCCGGAGCATTGTTGATGGTGCTTACCTTTGCTTGGAAGAACGAAAAACGAGGACTAGCGCATGTGGAATTAGGCTTAGTTCTTTTTCAGTTTTTAGTTAAAGAGAGAAAAAAGTAATCCGGAGCATGTTGGATGGTGCTTAATTTTGCTAAGAAGAACGTAAAAAGTAGTCTGAAGCATTGGAGGAGGTGCTTAATTTTGCTGGGAACAACGTTAGAAGTAGCCCGGAGCATTGTAGATGGTGCTTACCTTTGCTTGGAAGAACGAAAAACGAGGACTGAAGCATGTGGAGTTAGGCTTAGTTTTTTTTTCAGTTTTTAGTTAAAGAGAGAAAAACGTAATCCGGAGCATGTTTCGTGGTGCTTAATTTTGCTTAGAAGAACGTAAAAAGTAGTTTGAAGCATTGGAAAAGGTGCTTAATTTTGCTGGGAAGAACGTAAAAAGTAGCCCGGAGCATTGTAGATGGTGCTTACCTTTGCTTGGAAGAACGAAAAACGAGGACTGAAGCATGTGGAGTTAGGCTTAGTTTTTTTTTCAGTTTTTAGTTAAAGAGAGAAAAACGTAATCCGGAGCATGTTTCGTGGTGCTTAATTTTGCTTAGAAGAACGTAAAAAGTAGTTTGAAGCATTGGAGAAGGTGCTTAATTTTGCTGGGAAATACGTAAAAAGTAGCCCGGAGCATTGTAGATGGTGCTTAACTTTGCTTGGAAGAACGAAAAACGAGGACTAGCGCATGTGGAATTAGGCTTAGTTCTTTTTCAGTTTTTAGTTAAAGAGAGAAAAACGTAATCCGGAGCATGTTGGATGGTGCTTAATTTTGCTAAGAAGAACGTAAAAAGAAGTCTGAAGCATTGGAGAAGGTGCTTAATTTTGCTGGGAAGAACGTAAAAAGTAGCCCGGAGCATTGTAGATGGTGCTTAACTTTGCTTGGAAGAACGAAAAACGAGGACTAGCGCATGTGGAATTAGGCTTAGTTCTTTTTCAGTTTTTAGTTAAAGAGAGAAAAACGTAATCCGGAGCATGTTGGATGGTGCTTAATTTTGCTAAGAAGAACGTAAAAAGAAGTCTGAAGCATTGGAGAAGGTGCTTAATTTTGCTGGGAAGAACGTAAAAAGTAGCCCGGAGCATTGTAGATGGTGCTTAACTTTGCTTGGAAGAACGAAAAACGAGGACTAGCGCATGTGGAATTAGGCTTAGTTCTTTTTCAGTTTTTAGTTAAAGAGAGAAAAACGTAATCCGGAGCATGTTGGATGGTGCTTAATTTTGCTAAGAAGAACTTAAAAAGAAGTCTGAAGCATTGGAGAAGGTGCTTAATTTTGCTGGGAAGAACGTAAAAAGTAGCCCGGAGCAGTGTAGATGGTGCTTAACTTTGCTTGGAAGAACGAAAAACGAGGACTAGCGCATGTGGAATTAGGCTTAGTTTTTTTTTCAGTTTTTAATTAAAGAGAGAAAAACGTAATCCGGAGCATGTTGGATGGTGCTTAATTTTGCTAAGAAGAACGTAAAAAGTAGTCTGAAGCATTGGAGAAGGTGCTTAATTTTGCTGGGAAGAACGTAAAAAGTAGCCCGGAGCATTGTAGATGGTGCTTACCTTTGCTTGGAAGAACGAAAAACGAGGACTGAAGCATGTGGAGTTAGGCTTAGTTTTTTTTCAGTTTTTAGTTAAAGAGAGAAAAACGTAATCCGGAGCATGTTGGATGGTGCTTAATTTTGCTAAGAAGAACGTAAAAAGTAGTCTGAAGCATTGAAGAAGGTGCTTAGTTTTGCTGGGAAGAACGTAAAAAGTAGCCCGGAGCATTGTTGATGGTGCTTACCTTTGCTTGGAAGAACGAAAAACGAGGACTAGCGCATGTGGAATTAGGCTTAGTTCTTTTTCAGTTTTTAGTTAAAGAGAGAAAAAAGTAATCCGGAGCATGTTGGATGGTGCTTAATTTTGCTAAGAAGAACTTAAAAAGAAGTCTGAAGCATTGGAGAAGGTGCTTAATTTTGCTGGGAAGAACGTAAAAAGTAGCCCGGAGCAGTGTAGATGGTGCTTAACTTTGCTTGGAAGAACGAAAAACGAGGACTAGCGCATGTGGAATTAGGCTTAGTTTTTTTTTCAGTTTTTAATTAAAGAGAGAAAAACGTAATCCGGAGCATGTTGGATGGTGCTTAATTTTGCTAAGAAGAACGTAAAAAGTAGTCTGAAGCATTGGAGAAGGTGCTTAATTTTGCTGGGAAGAACGTAAAAAGTAGCCCGGAGCATTGTAGATGGTGCTTACCTTTGCTTGGAAGAACGAAAAACGAGGACTGAAGCATGTGGAGTTAGGCTTAGTTTTTTTTCAGTTTTTAGTTAAAGAGAGAAAAACGTAATCCGGAGCATGTTGGATGGTGCTTAATTTTGCTAAGAAGAACGTAAAAAGTAGTCTGAAGCATTGAAGAAGGTGCTTAGTTTTGCTGGGAACAACGTTAGAAGTAGCCCGGAGCATTGTAGATGGTGCTTAACTTTGCTTGGAAGAACGAAAAACGAGGACTAGCGCATGTGGAATTAGGCTTAGTTCTTTTTCAGTTTTTAGTTAAAGAGAGAAAAACGTAATCCGGAGCATGTTGGATGGTGCTTAATTTTGCTAAGAAGAACGTAAAAAGAAGTCTGAAGCATTGGAGAAGGTGCTTAATTTTGCTGGGAAGAACGTTAAAAGTAGCCCGGAGCATTGTAGATGGTGCTTAACTTTGCTTGGAAGAACGAAAAACGAGGACTAGCGCATGTGGAATTAGGCTTAGTTCTTTTTCAGTTTTTAGTTAAAGAGAGAAAAACGTAATCCGGAGCATGTTGGATGGTGCTTAATTTTGCTAAGAAGAACGTAAAAAGAAGTCTGAAGCATTGGAGAAGGTGCTTAATTTTGCTGGGAAGAACGTAAAAAGTAGCCCGGAGCAGTGTAGATGGTGCTTACCTTTGCTTGGAAGAACGAAAAACGAGGACTAGCGCATGTGGAATTAGGCTTAGTTTTTTTTTCAGTTTTTAGTTAAAGAGAGAAAAACGTAATCCGGAGCAAGTTGGATGGTGCTTAATTTTGCTAAGAAGAACGTAAAAAGAAGTCTGAAGCATTGGAGAAGGTGCTTAATTTTGCTGGGAAGAACGTTAAAAGAAGCCCGGAGCATTGTAGATGGTGCTTACCTTTGCTTGGAAGAACGAAAAACGAGGACTAGCGCATGTGGAATTACGCTTAGTTTTTTTTCAGTTTTTAGTTAAAGAGAGAAAAACGTAATCCGGAGCAAGTTGGATGGTGCTTAATTTTGCTAAGAAGAACGTAAAAAGTAGTCTGAAGCATTGGAGAAGGTGCTTAATTTTGCTGGGAAGAACGTTAAAAGAAGCCCGGAGCATTGTAGATGGTGCTAACCTTTGCTTGGAAGAACGAAAAACGAGGACTAGCGCATGTGGAATTAGGCTTAGTTTTTTTTCAGTTTTTAGTAAAAGAGAGAAAAACGTAATCCGGAGCAAGTTGGATGGTGCTTAATTTTGCTAAGAAGAACGTAAAAAGTAGTCTGAAGCATTGGAGAAGGTGCTTAATTTTGCTGGGAAGAACGTTAAAAGAAGCCCGGAGCATTGTAGATGGTGCTTACCTTTGCTTGGAAGAACGAAAAACGAGGACTAGCGCATGTGGAATTACGCTTAGTTTTTTTTCAGTTTTTAGTTAAAGAGAGAAAAACGTAATCCGGAGCATGTTGGATGGTGCTTAATGTTGCTAAGAAGAACGTAAAAAGTAGTCTGAAGCATTGGAGAAGGTGCTTAATTTTGCTGGGAAGAACGTTAAAAGTAACCCGGAGCATTGTAGATGGTGCTTACCTTTGCTTGGAAGAACGAAAAACGAGGACTAGCGCATGTGGAATTAGGCTTAGCTTTTTTTCAGTTTTTAGTTAAAGAGAGAAAAACGTAATCCGGAGCATGTTGGATGGTGCTTAATTTTGCTAAGAAGAACGTAAAAAGTAGTCTGAAGCATTGGAGAAGGTGCTTAGTTTTGCTGGGAAGAACGAAAAACGAGGTCTGAAGCATGTTGAATTGAGCTTAGTTTTTTTTTTCAGTTTTTAGTTAAAGAAAGAAAAACGTAATCCGGAGCATGTTGGATGGTGCTTAATTTTGCTGGGAAGAACGGAAAAAGTAGTCTGAAGCATTGGAGAAGGTGCTTAATTTTGCTGCGAAGAACGTAAAAAGTAGCCCGGAGCATTGTAGATGGTGCTTAACTTTGCTTGGAAGAACGAAAAACGAGGACTAGCGCATGTGGAATTAGGCTTAGTTCTTTTTCAGTTTTTAGTTAAAGAGAGAAAAACGTAATCCGGAGCATGTTGGATGGTGCTTAATTTTGCTAAGAAGAACGTAAAAAGAAGTCTGAAGCATTGGAGAAGGTGCTTAATTTTGCTGGGAAGAACGTTAAAAGTAGCCCGGAGCATTGTAGATGGTGCTTAACTTTGCTTGGAAGAACGAAAAACGAGGACTAGCGCATGTGGAATTAGGCTTAGTTCTTTTTCAGTTTTTAGTTAAAGAGAGAAAAACGTAATCCGGAGCATGTTGGATGGTGCTTAATTTTGCTAAGAAGAACGTAAAAAGAAGTCTGAAGCATTGGAGAAGGTGCTTAATTTTGCTGGGAAGAACGTAAAAAGTAGCCCGGAGCAGTGTAGATGGTGCTTACCTTTGCTTGGAAGAACGAAAAACGAGGACTAGCGCATGTGGAATTAGGCTTAGTTTTTTTTTCAGTTTTTAGTTAAAGAGAGAAAAACGTAATCCGGAGCAAGTTGGATGGTGCTTAATTTTGCTAAGAAGAACGTAAAAAGAAGTCTGAAGCATTGGAGAAGGTGCTTAATTTTGCTGGGAAGAACGTTAAAAGAAGCCCGGAGCATTGTAGATGGTGCTTACCTTTGCTTGGAAGAACGAAAAACGAGGACTAGCGCATGTGGAATTAGGCTTAGTTTTTTTTCAGTTTTTAGTTAAAGAGAGAAAAACGTAATCCGGAGCAAGTTGGATGGTGCTAAATTTTGCTAAGAAGAACTTAAAAAGTAGTCTGAAGCATTGGAGAAGGTGCTTAATTTTGCTGGGAACAACGTTAAAAGTAGCCCGGAGCATTGTGGATGGTGCTTACCTTTGCTTGGAAGAACGAAAAACGAGGACTGAAGCATGTGGAATTAGGCTTAGTTTTTTTTCAGTTTTTAGTAAAAGAGAGAAAAACGTAATCCGGAGCAAGTTGGATGGTGCTTAATTTTGCTAAGAAGAACGTAAAAAGTAGTCTGAAGCATTGGAGAAGGTGCTTAATTTTGCTGGGAAGAACGTTAAAAGAAGCCCGGAGCATTGTAGATGGTGCTTACCTTTGCTTGGAAGAACGAAAAACGAGGACTAGCGCATGTGGAATTACGCTTAGTTTTTTTTCAGTTTTTAGTTAAAGAGAGAAAAACGTAATCCGGAGCATGTTGGATGGTGCTTAATGTTGCTAAGAAGAACGTAAAAAGTAGTCTGAAGCATTGGAGAAGGCGCTTAATTTTGCTGGGAAGAACGTTAAAAGTAACCCGGAGCATTGTAGTAGGTGCTTACCTTTGCTTGGAAGAACGAAAAACGAGGACTAGCGCATGTGGAATTAGGCTTAGCTTTTTTTCAGTTTTTAGTTAAAGAGAGAAAAACGTAATCCGGAGCATGTTGGATGGTGCTTAATTTTGCTAAGAAGAACGTAAAAAGTAGTCTGAAGCATTGGAGAAGGTGCTTAGTTTTGCTGGGAAGAACGAAAAACGAGGTCTGAAGCATGTTGAATTGAGCTTAGTTTTTTTTTTCAGTTTTTAGTTAAAGAAAGAAAAACGTAATCCGGAGCATGTTGGATGGTGCTTAATTTTGCTGGGAAGAACGGAAAAAGTAGTCTGAAGCATTGGAGAAGGTGCTTAATTTTGCTGCGAAGAACGTAAAAAGTAGCCCGGAGCATTGTAGATGGTGCTTACTTTTGCTTGGAAGAACGAAAAACGAGGTCTGAAGCATGTTGGATTGAGCTTAGTTTTTTTTCAGTTTTTAGTTAAAGAAAGAAAAACGTAATCCGGAGCATGTTGGATGGTGCTTAATTTTGCTGGGAAGAACGGAAAAAGTAGTCTGAAGCATTGGAGAAGGTGCTTAATTTTGCTGCGAAGAACGTAAAAAGTAGCCCGGAGCATTGTAGATGGTGCTTACTTTTGCTTGGAAGAACGAAAAACGAGGTCTGAAGCATGTGGAATTGGGTTTAGTTTTTTTTCAGTTTTTAGTAAAAGAGAGAAAAACGTTATCCGGAGCATGTTGGATGGTGCTTAATTTTGCTAAGAAGAACGTAAAAAGTAGCCCGGAGCATTGTAGATGGTGCTTACTTTTGCTTGGAAGAACGAAAAACGAGGTCTAAAGCATGTGGAATTGGGTTTAGTTTTTTTTTTCAGTTTTAAGTAAAAGAGAGAAAAACTTAATCCGGAGCATGTTGGATGGTGCTTATTTTTGCTGGTAAGACCGTAAAAAGTAGTCTGAAGCATTGGAGAAGGTGCTTAATTTTGCTGGGAAGAACGTAAAAAGTAGTCTGAAGCATTGAAGAAGGTGCTTACTTTTGCTGGGAAGAACGTTAGAAGTAGCCCGGAGCATTGAAGATGGTGCTTACCTTTGCTTGGAAGAACGAAAAACGTGGTCTGATGCATGTTGAATTGGGCTTAGTTTTATTTATTTATTTTTTTTTTAGGTTTTTAGTTAAAGAAAGAAAAACATGGTCCGGAGCATGTTGGATGGTGCTTAATTTTGCTAGAAAGAACGTAAAAAGTAGTTTTTATCATTGGAGAAGGTGCTTAATTTTGCTTGGAAGAACGTAAAAACTAGTCCGGAGCATTGTGGATGGTGCTTACCTGTGCTTGGAAGAACGAAAAACGTTGTCTGAAGCATGTTGAATTGGGCTTAGTTTTATTTATTTATTTTTTTTTAAAGTTTTTAGTTAAAGAAAGAAAATTATGGTCCGGAGCATGTTGGATGGTGCTTAATTTTGCTAGAAAGAACGTAAAAAGTAGTCTGTAGCATTGGAGAAGGTGCTTAATTTTGCTTGGAAGAACGTAAAAACTAGTCCGGATCATTGTGGATGGTGCTTACCTTTGCTTGGACGAACGAAAAACGTGGTCTGAAGCATTTTGAATTGGGCTAAGTTTTATTTATTTATTTTTTTTTAAAGTTTTTAGTTAAAGAAAGAAAATTATGGTCCGGAGCATGTTGGATGGTGCTTAATTTTGCTAGAAAGAACGTAAAAAGTAGTTTTTAGCATTGGAGAAGGTGCTTAATTTTGCTTGGAAGAACGTAAAAAGTAGTCCGGAGCATTGTGGATGGTGCTTACCTGTGCTTGGAAGAACGAAAAACGTTGTCTGAAGCATGTTGAATTGGGCTTAGTTTTATTTATTTATTTTTTTTTAAAGTTTTTAGTTAAAGAAAGAAAAACATGGTCCGGAGCATGTTGGATGGTGCTTAATTTTGCTAGAAAGATCGTAAAAAGTAGTTTGTAGCATTGGAGAAGGTGCTTAATTTTGCTTGGAAGAACGTAAAAACTAGTCCGGAGCATTGTGGATGGTGCTTACCTTTGCTTGGAAGAACGAAAAACGTGGTCTGAAGCATGTTGAATTGGGCTAAGTTTTATTTATTTATTTTTTTTTAAAGTTTTTAGTTAAAGAAAGAAAAACATGGTCCGGAGCATGTTGGATATTGCTAAATTTTACTAGAAAGAACGTAAAAAGTAGTTTGTAGCATTGGAGAAGGTGCTAAGTTTTGCTTGGAAGAACGTTAAAAGTAGTCCGGAGCATTGTGGATGGTGCTTACCTTTGCTTGGAAGAACGAAAAACGTGGTCTGAAGCATGTTGAAATGGGCTTTGTTTTATTTATTTATTTTTTAAGTTTTTAGTTAAAGAAAGAAAAACATGGTCCGGAGCATGTTGGATGGTGCTTAATTTTGCTAGAAAGAACGTAAAAAGTAGTCTGTAGCATTGGAGAAGGTGCTTAATTTTGCTTGGAAGAACGTAAAAAGTAGTCCGGAGCATTGTGGATGGTGCTTACCTGTGCTTGGAAGAACGAAAAACGTTGTCTGAAGCATGTTGAATTGGGCTAAGTTTTATTTATTTATTTTTTTTAAAAAGTTTTTAGTTGAAGAAAGAAAAACATGGTCCGGAGCATGTTGGATGGTGCTTAATTTTGCTAGAAAGAACGTAAAAAGTAGTCTGTAGCATTGGAGAAGGTGCTTAATTTTGCTTGGAAGAACGTAAAAAGTAGTCCGGAGCATTGTGGATGGTGCTTACCTGTGCTTGGAAGAACGAAAAACGTTGTCTGAAGCATGTTGAATTGGGCTAAGTTTTATTTATTTATTTTTTTTAAAAAGTTTTTAGTTGAAGAAAGAAAAACATGGTCCGGAGCATGTTGGATGGTGCTTAATTTTGCTAGAAAGAACGTAAAAAGTAGTCTGTAGCATTGGAGAAGGTGCTTAATTTTGCTTGGAAGAACGTAAAAAGTAGTCCGGAGCATTGTGGATGGTACTTTCTTTTGCTTGGAAGAACGTAAAAAGTAGTCTGGAGCATTAGACAAGGTGCTTAATTTTGCTGAGAAGAACGTAAAAAGTAGTCCGGAGCATTGTGGATGGTACATTCTTTTGCTTGGAAGAACGTAAAAAGTAGTCTGGAGCATTAGAGAAGGCGCTAAATTTTGCTGGGAAGAACGTAAAAAGTAGTCCGGAGCATTGTGGATGGTTCTTTCTTTTGCTTGGAAGAACTTAAAAAGTAGTTTGTAGCATTGGAGAAGGTACTTAATTTTGCTGGGAAGAACGTTAAAAGTAGTCCGGAGCATTGTGGGTGGTTCTTACCTTTGCTTGGAAGAACGAAAAACGTGGTCTGAAGCATGTTGAATTGGGCTTAGTTTTATTTATTTATTTTTTTTTTAAATTTTTGGTTAAAGAAAGAAAAACATGGTCCGGAGCATGTTGGATGGTGCTTAATGTTGCTAGAAAGAACGTAAAAAGTAGTCTGTAGCATTGGAGAAGGTGCTTAATTTTGCTGGGAAGAACGTTAAAAGTAGTCCGGAGCATTGTGGATGGTGCTTACCTTTGCTTGGAAGAACGAAAACCATGGTCTGAAGCATGTTGAATTGGGCTTAGTTTTATTTATTTATTTTTTTCTTTTAGTTTTTAGTTAAAGAAAGAAAAACATGGTCCGGAGCATGTTATATGGTGCTTAATTTTGCTAGAAAGAACGTAAAAAGTAGTCTGTAGCATTGGAGAAGGTGCTTAATTTTGCTGGCAAGAACGTTAAAAGTAGTCCGGAGCATTGTGGATGGTGCTTACCTTTGCTTGGAAGAACGAAAAACGTGGTTTAAAGCATGTTGAATTGGGCTTAGTTTTATTTATTTATTTTTTTCTTTTTAGTTTTAAGTTAAAGAAAGAAAAACATGGTCCGGAGCATGTTGGATGGTGCTTAATTTTGCTAGAAAGAACGTAAAAAGTAGTCTGTAGCATTGGAGAAGGTGCTTAATTTTGCAGGGAAGAACGTTAAAAGTAGTCCGGAGCATTGTGGATGGTGCTTACCTCTGCTTGGAAGAACGAAAAACGTGGTCTGAAGCATTTTGAATTGGGCTTAGTTTTATTTATTTATTTTTTTCTTTTTAGTTTTTAGTTAAAGAAAGAAAAACATGGTCCGGAGCATGTTGGATGGTGCTTACTTTTGCTAGAAAGAACGTAAAAAGTAGTCTGTAGCATTGGAGAAGGTGCTTAATTTTGCAGGGAAGAACGTTAAAAGTAGTCCGGAGCATTGTGGATGGTGCTTACCTTTGCTTGGAAGAACGAAAAACATGGTCTGAAGCATGTTGAATTGATCTAAGTTTTTTTTTTTAAGTTTTAAGTTAAAGAAAGAAAAACGTAGTCCGGAGCATGTTGGATGGTTCTTAATTTTGCTTGGAAGAACGTAAAAAGTAGTATGAAGCATTGTGGATGGTGCTTACCTTTGCTTGGAAGAACAAAAAACGTGGTCTGAAGCATGTTGAAATGGGCTTAGTTTTATTTATTTATTTTTTTCTTTTTAGTTTTTAGTTAAAGAAAGAAAAACATGGTCCGGAGCATGTTGGATGGTGCTTAATTTTGCTAGAAAGAACGTAAAAAGTAGTTTGTACCATTAGAAAAGGTTCTTAGTTTTGCTGAGAAGGACGTAAAAAATAGTCCGGAGCATTGTGGATGGTGCTTACCTTTGCTTGGAAGAACGAAAAACGTGGTCTGAAGCATGTTGAAATGGGCTTTGTTTTATTTATTTATTTTTTTTTAAGTTTTTAGTTAAAGAAAGAAAAACATGGTCCGGAGCATGTTGGATGGTGCTTAATGTTGCTAGAAAGAACATAAAAAGTACTTTGTAGCATTGGAGAAGGTGCTTAATTTTGCTGGGAACAACGTAAAAAGTAGTCCGAAGCATTATGGATGGTTCTTACCTTTGCTTGGAAGAACGAAAAACGTGGTCTGAAGCATGTTGAAATGGGCTTTGTTTTATTTATTTATTTTTTAAGTTTTTAGTTAAAGAAAGAAAAACATGGTCCGGAGCATGTTGGATGGTGCTTAATTTTGCTAGAAAGGACGTAAAAAGTACTTTGTAGCATTGGAGAAGGTGCTTAATTTTGCTGGGAACAACGTAAAAAGTAGTCCGAAGCATTATGGATGGTTCTTACCTTTGCTTGGAAGAACGAAAAACGTGGTCTGAAGCATGTTGAAATGGGCTTTGTTTTATTTATTTATTTTTTAAGTTTTTAGTTAAAGAAAGAAAAACATGGTCCGGAGCATGTTGGATGGTGCTTAATTTTGCTAGAAAGGACGTAAAAAGTACTTTGTAGCATTGGAGAAGGTGCTTAATTTTGCTTGGAAGAACGTAAAAAGTAGTCCGAAGCATTGTGGATGGTTCTTACCTTTGCTTGGAAGAACGAAAAACGTGGTCTGAAGCATGTTGAAATGGGCTTTGTTTTATTTATTTATTTTTTAAGTTTTTAGTTAAAGAAAGAAAATATGGTCCGGAGCATGTTGGATGGTGCTTAATTTTGCTAGAAAAAACGTAAAAAGTAGTCTGTAGCATTGGAGAAGGTACTTAATTTTGCTGGGAAGAACGTAAAAAGTAGTCCGGAGCATTGTGTATGGTGCTTAGCTTTGCTTGGAAGAACGAAACACGAGGTCTGAAGCATGTTGAATTGGGCTTAGTTTCATTTATTTTTTTTTTCTTTTTAGTTTTTAGTTTAATAAAGAAAAACATGATCCGGAGCATGTTGGATGGTGCTTAATTTTGCTAGAAAGAACGTAAAAAGTAGTCTGCAGCATTGGAGAAGGTGTTTCATTTTGCTGGGAAGAACGTTAAAAGTAGTCCGGAGCATTGTGGATGGTGCTTACCTTTGTTTGGAAGAACGAAATACGAGGTCTGAAGCATGTTGAATTGGGCTTAGTTTTATTTATTTATTTTTTTCTTTTAGTTTTTAGTTAAAGAAAGAAAAACATGATCCGGAGCATGTTGGATGGTGCTTAATTTTGCTAGAAAGAACGTAAAAAGTAGTCTGCAGCATTGGAGAAGGTGTTTAATTTTGCTGGGAAGAACGTAAAAAGTAGTCCGGAGCATTGTGGATGGTGCTTACCTTTGTTTGGAAGAACGAAATACGAGGTCTGAAGCATGTTGAATTGGGCTTAGTTTTATTTATTTATTTTTTTCTTTTAGTTTTTAGTTAAAGAAAGAAAAACATGATCCGGAGCATGTTGGATGGTGCCTAATTTTGCTAGAAAGAACGTAAAAAGTAGTCTGCAGCATTGTAGAAGGTGTTTAATTTTGCTGGGAAGAACGTAAAAAGTAGTCCGGAGCATTGTGTATGGTGCTTAGCTTTGCTTGGAAGAACGAAACACGAGGTCTGAAGCATGTGGAATTGGGTTTAGTTTTTTCTCAGTTTTTAGTTAAAGAAAGAAAAACATGGTCCGGAGCATGTTGGATGGTGCTTAATTTTGCTAGAAAGGACGTAAAAAGTACTTTGTAGCATTGGAGAAGGTGCTTAATTTTGCTTGGAAGAACGTAAAAAGTAGTCCGAAGCATTGTGGATGGTTCTTACCTTTGCTTGGAAGAACGAAAAACGTGGTCTGAAGCATGTTGAAATGGGCTTTGTTTTATTTATTTATTTTTTAAGTTTTTAGTTAAAGAAAGAAAAACATGGTCCGGAGCATGTTGGATGGTGCTTAATTTTGCTAGAAAGGACGTAAAAAGTACTTTGTAGCATTGGAGAAGGTGCTTAATTTTGCTTGGAAGAACGTAAAAAGTAGTCCGAAGCATTGTGGATGGTTCTTACCTTTGCTTGGAAGAACGAAAAACGTGGTCTGAAGCATGTTGAAATGGGCTTTGTTTTATTTATTTATTTTTTAAGTTTTTAGTTAAAGAAAGAAAATATGGTCCGGAGCATGTTGGATGGTGCTTAATTTTGCTAGAAAAAACGTAAAAAGTAGTCTGTAGCATTGGAGAAGGTACTTAATTTTGCTGGGAAGAACGTAAAAAGTAGTCCGGAGCATTGTGTATGGTGCTTAGCTTTGCTTGGAAGAACGAAACACGAGGTCTGAAGCATGTTGAATTGGGCTTAGTTTCATTTATTTTTTTTTTCTTTTTAGTTTTTAGTTTAATAAAGAAAAACATGATTCGGAGCATGTTGGATGGTGCTTAATTTTGCTAGAAAGAACGTAAAAAGTAGTCTGCAGCATTGGAGAAGGTGTTTCATTTTGCTGGGAAGAACGTTAAAAGTAGTCCGGAGCATTGTGGATGGTGCTTACCTTTGCTTGGAAGAACGAAATACGAGGTCTGAAGCATGTTGAATTGGGCTTAGTTTTATTTATTTATTTTTTTCTTTTAGTTTTTAGTTAAAGAAAGAAAAACATGATCCGGAGCATGTTGGATGGTGCTTAATTTTGCTAGAAAGAACGTAAAAAGTAGTCTGCAGCATTGGAGAAGGTGTTTAATTTTGCTGGGAAGAACGTTAAAAGTAGTCCGGAGCATTGTGGATGGTGCTTACCTTTGTTTGGAAGAACGAAATACGAGGTCTGAAGCATGTTGAATTGGGCTTAGTTTCATTTATTTTTTTTTTTCTTTTTAGTTTTTAGTTTAAGAAAGAAAAACATGGTCCGGAGCATGTTGGATGGTGCTTAATTTTGCTAGAAAGAACGTAAAAAGTAGTCTGTAGCATTGGAGAAGGTGTTTAATTTTGCTGGGAAGAACGTAAAAAGTAGTCCGGAGCATTGTGGATGGTGCTTACCTTTGTTTGGAAGAACGAAATACGAGGTCTGAAGCATGTTGAATTGGGCTTAGTTTTATTTATTTATTTTTTTCTTTTAGTTTTTAGTTAAAGAAAGAAAAACATGATCCAGAGCATGTTGGATGGTGCTTAATTTTGCTAGAAAGAACGTAAAAAGTAGTCTGCAGCATTGGAGAAGGTGTTTAATTTTGCTGGGAAGAACGTTAAAAGTAGTCCGGAGCATTGTGGATGGTGCTTACCTTTGCTTGGAAGAACGAAATACGAGGTCTGAAGCATGTTGAATCGGGCTTAGTTTTTATTTTTTTTAATTTAAGTTTTTAGTTAAAGAAAGAAAAACGTAGTCCGGATCATGCTGGATGGTGCTTAATTTTGCTGGGAAGAAAGTGAAAATTAGTCTGGAGCATTGGAGAAGGTGCTTAATTTTGCTGGGAAGAACGTAAAAAGTAGTCCGGAGCATTGTGAATGGTGCTTACCTTTGCTTGGAAATACGAAACAATGTGGTCTTAAGCATGTTGAATCGGGCATGGTTTTTATTTTTTTTAATTTAAGTTTTTAGTTGAAGAAAGAAAAACGTAGTCCGGATCATGTTGGATGGTGCTTAATTTTGCTGGGAAGAAAGTGAATAGTAGTCTGGAGCATTGAAGAAGGTGCTTAATTTTGCTGGGAAGAACGTTAAAAGTAGTCCGGAGCATTGTGAATGGTGCTTACCTTTGCTTGGAAATACGAAACAACGTGGTCTGAAGCATGTTGAATTGGGGTTAATTTTTATTTTTTTTTAAATTTAAGTTTTTAGTTGAAGAAAGAAAAACGTAGTCCAGATCATGTTGGATGGTGCTTAATTTTGCTGGGAAGAAAGTGAATAGTAGTCTGGAGCATTGGAGAAGGTGCTTAATTTTGCTGGAAAGAACGTAAAAAGTAGTCCGGAGCATTGTGGATGGTGCTTACCTTTAATTTGTAATAGGAAACAACAAGGTCTGAAGCGTGTTGAATTGGGTTTAGTATTTATTTTTTTTTTAATTTAAGTTTTTAGTTGAAGAAAGAAAAACGTAGTCCGGATCATGCTGGATGGTGCTTAATTTTGCTGGGAAGAAAGTGAATAGTAGTCTGGAGCATTGGAGAAGGTGCTTAATTTTGCTGGGAAGAACGTTAAAAGTAGTCCGGAGCATTGTGGATGGTGCTTACCTTTGCTTGGAAATACGAAACAACGTGGTCTGAAGCATGTTGAATTGGGGTTAATTTTTATTTTTTTTAAATTTAAGTTTTTAGTTAAAGAAAGAAAAACATGGTCCGGAGCATGTTGGATGGTGCTTAATTTTGCTGGGAAGAAAGTGAATAGTAGTCTGGAGCATTGGAGAAGGTGCTTAATTTTGCTGGGAAGAACGTAAAAAGTAGTCCGGAGCATTGTGAATGGTGCTTACCTTCGATTTGTAATACGAAACAACGTGGTCTGAAGCATGTTGAATTGGGCTAAGTTTTTATTTTTTTTTAAATTTAAGTTTTTAGTTGAAGAAAGAAAAACGTAGTCCGGATCATGCTGGATGGTGCTTAATTTTGCTGGGAAGAAAGTGAATAGTAGTCTGGAGCATTGAAGAAGGTGCTTAATTTTGCTGGGAAGAACGTAAAAAGTAGTTCGGAGCATTGTGGATGGTGATTACCTTTGCTTGGAAATACGAAACAACGTGGTCTGAAGCATGGTGAATTGGACTTAGTTTTTATTTTTTTTAAATTTAAGTTTTTAGTTGAAGAAAGAAAAACGTAGCCCGGATCATGTTGGATGGTGCTTAATTTTGCTGGGAAGAACGTAAAAAGTAGTCTGGAGCATTGGAGAAGGTGCTTAATTTTGCTGGAAAGAACGTAAAAAGTAGTCCGGAGCATTGTGGATGGTGCTTACCTTTAATTTGTAATAGGAAACAACAAGGTCTGAAGCGTGTTGAATTGGGTTTAGTATTTATTTTTTTTTTAATTTAAGTTTTTAGTTGAAGAAAGAAAAACGTAGTCCGGATCATGCTGGATGGTGCTTAATTTTGCTGGGAAGAAAGTGAATAGTAGTCTGGAGCATTGGAGAAGGTGCTTAATTTTGCTGGAAAGAACGAAAAAAGTAGTCCGGAGCATTGTGGATGGTGCTTACCTTTAATTTGTAATAGGAAACAACAAGGTCTGAAGCGTGTTGAATTGGGTTTAGTATTTATTTTTTTTTTAATTTAAGTTTTTAGTTGAAGAAAGAAAAACGTAGTCCGGATCATGTTGGATGGTGCTTAATTTTGCTGGGAAGAAAGTGAATAGTAGTCTGGAGCATTGGAGAAGGTGCTTAATTTTGCTGGGAAGAACGTAAAAAGTAGTCCGGAGCATTGTGGATGGTGATTACCTTTGCTTGGAAATACGAAACAACGTGGTCTGAAGCGTGTTGAATTGGGTTTAGTATTTATTTTTTTTTTAATTTAAGTTTTTAGTTGAAGAAAGAAAAACGTAGCCCGGATCATGTTGGATGGTGCTTAATTTTGCTGGGAAGAAAGTGAATAGTAGTCTGGAGCATTGGAGAAGGTGCTTAATTTTGCTGGAAAGAACGTAAAAAGTAGTCCGGAGCATTGTGGATGGTGCTTACCTTTAATTTGTAATAGGAAACAACAAGGTCTGAAGCGTGTTGAATTGGGTTTAGTATTTATTTTTTTTTTAATTTAAGTTTTTAGTTGAAGAAAGAAAAACGTAGTCCGGATCATGTTGGATGGTGCTTAATTTTGCTGGGAAGAAAGTGAATAGTAGTCTGGAGCATTGGAGAAGGTGCTTAATTTTGCTGGGAAGAACGTAAAAAGTAGTCCGGAGCATTGTGAATGGTGCTTACCTTCGATTTGTAATACGAAACAACGTGGTCTGAAGCATGTTGAATTGGGGTTAATTTTTATTTTTTTTAAATTTAAGTTTTTAGTTAAAGAAAGAAAAACATGGTCCGGAGCATGTTGGATGGTGCTTAATTTTGCTGGGAAGAAAGTGAATAGTAGTCTGGAGCATTGGAGAAGGTGCTTAATTTTGCTGGGAAGAACGTAAAAAGTAGTCCGGAGCATTGTGAATGGTGCTTACCTTCGATTTGTAATACGAAACAACGTGGTCTGAAGCATGTTGAATTGGGGTTAATTTTTATTTTTTTTAAATTTAAGTTTTTAGTTAAAGAAAGAAAAACATGGTCCGGAGCATGTTGGATGGTGCTTAATTTTGCTGGGAAGAAAGTGAATAGTAGTCTGGAGCATTGGAGAAGGTGCTTAATTTTGCTGGGAAGAACGTTAAAAGTAGTCCGGAGCATTGTGAATGGTGCTTACCTTTGATTTGAAATACGAAACAACGTGGTCTGAAGCATGGTGAATTGGACTTAGTTTTTATTTTTTTTAAATTTAAGTTTTTAGTTGAAGAAAGAAAAACGTAGCCCGGATCATGTTGGATGGTGCTTAATTTTGCTGGGAAGAAAGTGAATAGTAGTCTGGAGCATTGGAGAAGGTGCTTAATTTTGCTGGAAAGAACGTAAAAAGTAGTCCGGAGCATTGTGGATGGTGCTTACCTTTAATTTGTAATAGGAAACAACAAGGTCTGAAGCGTGTTGAATTGGGTTTAGTATTTATTTTTTTTTTAATTTAAGTTTTTAGTTGAAGAAAGAAAAACGTAGTCCGGATCATGCTGGATGGTGCTTAATTTTGCTGGGAAGAAAGTGAATAGTAGTCTGGAGCATTGGAGAAGGTGCTTAATTTTGCTGGAAAGAACGTAAAAAGTAGTCCGGAGCATTGTGGATGGTGCTTACCTTTAATTTGTAATAGGAAACAACAAGGTCTGAAGCGTGTTGAATTGGGTTTAGTATTTATTTTTTTTTTAATTTAAGTTTTTAGTTGAAGAAAGAAAAACGTAGTCCGGATCATGTTGGATGGTGCTTAATTTTGCTGGGAAGAAAGTGAATAGTAGTCTGGAGCATTGGAGAAGGTGCTTAATTTTGCTGGGAAGAACGTAAAAAGTAGTCCGGAGCATTGTAAATGGTGCTTACCTTCGATTTGTAATACGAAACAACGTGGTCTGAAGCATGTTGAGTTGGGCTTAGTTTTAATTATTTTTTAATTTAAGTTTTTAGTTTAAGAAAGAAAAACGTAGTCCGGATCATGCTGGATGGTGCTTAATTTTGCTGGGAAGAAAGTGAATAGTAGTCTGGAGCATTGGAGAAGGTGCTTAATTTTGCTGGGAAGAACGTAAAAAGTAGTCCGGAGCATTGTGGATGGTGCTTACCTTTGATTTGTAATACGAAACAACGTGGTCTGAAGCATGTTGAGTTGGGCTTAGTTTTAATTATTTTTTAATTTAAGTTTTTAGTTGAAGAAAGAAAAAGGTAGTCCGGATCATGTTGGATGGTGCTTAATTTTGCTGGGAAGAAAGTGAATAGTAGTCTGGAGCATTGGAGAAGGTGCTTAATTTTGCTAGGAAGAACGTTAAAAGTAATCCGGAGCATTGTGGATGGTGCTTACCTTTGCTTGGAAATACGAAACAACGTGGTCTGAAGCATGTTGAATTGGGCTTAGTTTTGAGTTTTTTTAAAATTACGTTTTTAGTTGAAGAAAGAAAAACGTAGTCCGGATCATGTTGGATGGTGCTTAATTTTGCTGGGAAGAAAGTGAATAGTTGTCTGGAGCATTGGAGAAGGTGCTTAGTTTTGCTGGGAAAAACGTTAAAAGTAGTCCGGAGCATTGTGGATGGTGCGTACTTTTGCTTTGAAATACGAAACAACGTGGTCTGAAGCATGTTGAGTTGGGCTTAGTTTTAATTATTTTTTAATTTAAGTTTTTAGTTGAAGAAAGAAAAAGGTAGTCCGGATCATGCTGGATGGTGCTTAATTTTGCTGGGAAGAAAGTGAATAGTAGTCTGGAGCATTGGAGAAGGTGCTTAATTTTGCTGGGAAGAACGTAAAAAGTAGGCCGGAGCATTGTGGATGGTGCTTACCTTTGCTTGGAAATACGAAACAACGTGGTCTGAAGCATGTTGAATTGGGTTTGGTTTTAAGTATTTTTTAATTTAAGTTTTTAGTTGAAGAAAGAAAAACGTAGTCCGGATCATGCTAGATGGTGCTTAATTTTGCTGGGAAGAAAGTGAATAGTAGTCTGGAGCATTGAAGAAGGTGCTTAATTTTGCTGGGAAGAACGTAAAAAGTAGTCCGGAGCATTGTGGATGATGCTTACCTTTGCTTGGAAATACGAAACAACGTGGTCTGAAGCATGTTGAATTGGGCTTGGTTTTTATTTTTTTTAATTTAAGTTTTTAGTTGAAGAAAGAAAAACGTAGTCCGGATCATGCTGGATGGTGCTTAATTTTGCTGGGAAGAAAGTGAATAGTAGTCTGGAGCATTGGAGAAGGTGCCTAATTTTGCTGGGAAGAACGTAAAAAGTAGGCCGGAGCATTGTGGATGGTGCTTACCTTCGCTTGGAAATACGAAACAACGTGGTCTGAAGCATGTTGAATTGGGTTTGGTTTTAATTATTTTTTAATTTAAGTTTTT